>NW_026713634.1:0-26800 GCF_029784015.1 Lycium ferocissimum | reverse complement strand
GTGTACTATTTTTTAGTCAAAAATTGTAGCATTCATACCAATCTCAAAATAATTAAATTGCATCATTCGTAACAATATGAAAATACTTAAACTTGTTCATTAATAACAAACCCAAACTTTTTAAAATACAATCATCAAAGAAAGAAAAAACACTTAAAAAACATTCATCAATTAATGCCCTTAAGTTGATCTTCCGCCACAACCGCGAGATGTGCCACCACCACGAAAGTTTCCTCCACAAAGAAAGTTTCCTCCACCACGAGAGGTACTTCCACCGCGAGATGTAGTTTGACCATCATGTCGTAAGGGACACTTGCGCTTATCATGACCAACATAATTGCAAAATGAGCATTTTCGAGTGTATCTCCCTGGTAGAACATCCATTTCATTAGGAATACGGGAGTATGCTTTCTTTTTGAATTTACAGATAAATGCTTTATTTGCAATCATGGAAAATGGATCCGGTGGCCAATAACTCTGATGCAAGAACGGAAACAAAAACAATAATAAAATGTAAGAAATAAAAGGGATAGATAATTTGACACAACCTAAGACCTAATTTAGCAACCAAAGTTATAGAAAACTAAGACCTCTAAATTAAGAACAAAAGAAACACCAAATTCCTAGGATGACCAAGAGGGATTTGAAATTCCCTAATAACCAATCCTCTCAACAATTACTCAATCAAAGGCTTCACTAGCTCTCAACTCTCAAGAGTTTTACAATAGCAATTATCAATATTCAAAATAGTCTAAGTCTTCCAAATGAAACAAACTACTATTTAAACTAAAGCTCAAAAGAAGATAGCTATATTATTACACTTTTACCCTTAATGAAGTATTAAGGGCACATTTTTTCGTCTTCTTTGGGAAAAGAATTTGAAATTGCAAATCTTCAAGTAATAGCCATCATTGCAAGCATGACCATCTTCAACCCTCTTCTCCAAACCATCCTCCCATGCTATCATGAACACTTGAAATCCCCGGGAAGGTTCTAGAATGTATTCAAGTACGTCCCTCCTCATGAACAATGCTTGCATAGCTTGAAGTTCCCTAGCTTCGCTCCTTGTAAAAGGCCTCATGCCACTCCTGATTATATCATTCTCCCTTCAAGAGAATTTGTCCTCAAATTTAAGGATCATCATCCTTGACCGCCATAGAGAGAGATCACACACATCAAGGTGTTATGAACTTGGTATTCGGGTGGAAGATCAATTTTGTGTCACATTATCTGAAGTCGTTCAAGTACTTCAAACGGACCATCTCCTCTGTGAATCAACTCGGTCTTTCTTTGCCGGAAACTTCTTCCTAGTAAAATGCACCAAACCCAATCACCAGTTCAAGCCCAACTCGCTTCGCGCCTTTGTTTCTTCGCCATTTCTTGGTTGTTTTTCTCAGGTGAAGCCTCACCTTCTCATGCAATCTCTTCAAAGCCTCGGCTCGTTTGATGCCATATAAACTCAACACAACATCTCGAGACAAAGGGGTTAGATCTAAAGGGGTTAGGGGGTTAAAACCATAAACCACTTCAAAAGGTGACATGTCAATAGTGATATGAATTACTGTGTCAGAAGCAAATTCAACCAAAGGCAATTGTTCTTCCCAAGATGCTAGTTTCCCTTTAACCATGGTCCTAAGCTAATGAACTAAGGTCCTATTGAAAACTTTGGTTTGCAGCCGTCGGTTTCATGACAAAGAGGTAGAAAACAACAATTTAGTACCAAGTCGTCCCCACAATTCTTTCCCAAAGTGGCTTAGGAATTTGGGATCCCTATCGCTCACTATGATTTTGGAATACTATGCAACTTTACCACATGCTCAACAAACAAAGATGCAAATAATGAAAAGATCATCAACTTTATGACAAGCAATGAAATGAGCCATTTAGAAAATCGATCAACCACAACAAAGATGCTATCTTTACCCCTTTTGGTTCTAGGCAAACCCAACACAAAGTTCATCGAAATATCAATCCAAGGTTGTTGAAGGGTGGGGAGAGGGGTATATAAACCATGGGGAAGGAGTCTAGACTTGGCGCCACGACACTCAATGCATCGGCCACAAATCTTAGCTACATCCCTCCGCATATGAGGCCAATAAAATTGCTCCTCAAGAATTCCCAAAGTCTTATCAATCCCAAAATGTCCCATCAATCCCCCATTGTGTGCCTCCCTTACAAATAATTCCCTCCAAGAGCTCATGGGCACACATAAACGCTTGTTTTTGAACAACAAACCATCAAACCTAGAATAGAGAGTAGAAAACCTATCCCTAATCCACCTCTCCCTTTACCACTCTTCATAATCTAGAAAGATTTTGGCAAAGACGGGGTCCTCGAGATACAATGTCTTCAAGCTTTCAAAACCCATCAATTTGGAAGACAAGGTATTAATCAAAACATGTTTCCTTGATAGGCATCCGCCACTACATTATCCTTTCCCTTTTTGTATTGGATTGCATAAGCGAAGGTTTCAAGGAATTCAACCCATTTGGCATGCCTTTTGTTCAACTTTCCTTGGGCCTTAAGATGTTTTAAGGACTTATCGTCGGTTATAATCACAAACTCTTTAGGCCACAAGTAGTGTTGCCAATTACCCAAACTCTAATCAAAGCATACAATTCAAGATCATAGGTGAAGTAATTCAATGTCGCACCATTAGGCTTTTCGCTAAAATAGGCAATGGGTTTTTGGTCTTGCATCAAAACGGCACCAATACCTACTTTACTAGCATCACATTCAATTTCAAAGATTTTATCAAAATCGGGTAGTTGCAACAACGGTGCAGAGCTAAGCATATGTTTTAGAGTTTCAAAAGCCTTTGCTTGCTCCACACCCCAAGAAAAAGGTTTGTCCTTTCGGATTACCTCGGTCAAAGGGGCGGCTATGGTACTAAACTCCTTAACAAACCGCCTATAAAAATTAGCCAATCCATTAAAACTTCTAATATCACCAATGGATTTAGGAGATGGCTAATTCTTAATAGCGTGTATTTTGGATTCATCAACCTCAATGCTCCTTGAACTCACAACAAAACCCAAAAAAACAACTTCATCAACACAAAAAGAGCATTTAGCAACATTAGCATAAATTTGTTCTTGTCTAAGCACTTCAAACACACATTTCAAGTGAATAACATGCTCGTCCATGGTTTTACTATACACCAAAATATTATCAAAGTAAACAACCACGAATTTGCCAATAAAAGGTTTCATCACATGATTCATCAAACGCATGAAAGTACTAGAGCGATTAGTGAGACCAAAAGGCATCACCAATCATTCATATAGACCAAACTTGTGTTCAATGCGTTTTCCACTCATCTCCGGGTTTCATTCGGATTTGATGATATCCACTCCTAAGATCTATTTTAGAGAATATGCATGAACCATTCAACTCATCAAGCATGTCATCAAGACGAGGTATGGGATGGCGATACTTTACCGTTATTTTATTGATGGCTCGGCAATTAACACACATGTGCTATGATCCATCTTTCTTTGGCACCAAGATCACGGGCACAGCACATGGACTCATGCTTTTTCGCATAACTCCCTTTTCAAGGAGCTCATCCACTTGCTGTTGAAGCTCCTTAGTATCATCCGAGTTGGCTCTATAAGCCGGGTTTGTTTGGCACCGAGACCCGAGACAAAATCAATTGGTGTTCAATTCCCCTCAAGGGTGGTAATATTTTTGGGAGTTCCATTGGGAACACATCATCAAAATCCTGCAAAAGAGAAGAAAGAGAACTAGGAAAAGATGGAGTTAGTTCATTAGTGTGCAATGCATAGTCCCTATGCATGAGGAAAATCACCGGTTGATGCTCCTCCAATTCCTCCCTAATTTCCCTAACGTTTGCCAAGAGGGACACCTTGGCCTTTCCTCTTGACTCCCCTGACTTCGTACTTCCTTTTTTAGAATCACTCTCTTCAATATTCCCTTGTACCACCACGTTTGATGGCAAGGCTCCCTTGCCCTTCTCTTTCAACTCTCTCATTTTGTGATAGACCTCACCAACTTAAAGAGGAGACATTGGGCATATCACTTGTTTGAATTTATGGACAAGTGTATATCGATTGGTTCTACCATCATGCATGATTGACCTATCAAGGTCGCCCAAGTAGAAGGTGACAAGCTTGCATGGGAACTACATCACATAGGATCTCATCTTGATACTTCCCAACTTTTAATTTGATAATAAATTATCGGGTCACCTTCAATTCTCCACATTCATTGAGCCATTGAAGTTTGTAAGGGTGTTCATGACGGGCGGTGGAGAGTTTCAAGAAATTAACTAGAGTCGTACTTGCAACATTCGCACAACTCCCACTATTAATGATCATGATACACACATTTTGATTGATGATACACTTGGAATGAAAAAGGTTCTCCCGTTGACTAGGATCATCCATGGCTTTGCTTATCATTGTCCGCCTGGACCACATAGTTTGGAATAGTGACCTCCCCCTTCGAGGTTTAGCCATATATGTCATGATTCTCCTAGATAAGTAAAGTGGGACAATATCCTCATCATCACCCTCCATATCCCTTACATCACTACCAAGTTGTTCATTCATCTCATGATCGCCCTCGTCATCTTCTTCCTCATCCTCACTACAAGTGTCTCTCAAAATAAACGCTCTACGATTAGGGCATTCATTTGCTCTATGACCGAAGCCATGACATTTAAAGCATTGAATAGGAGTTTTCGTACCTTCTTCTTTTGGAGCAAACTTCGGATGTTGTTTGTCAACTTGCTTCTCAACCTTGTGCATTCTTCACAAGGGTTTCTTGGGTTCTTGCATGGGGCCCTTTATTCTTTTGCCAATTGGAGGAGGAAGCTCCTCGTTCTTTGTTATTGTTCCATGAACTCACATAGCCCTCGACTTATTGATTTTATCTTCTTTCGAGACCTCCTCTATTTCAATAGACTTGAAGGGTTTCTTCAATGCTCCCATAGTTGTGGAGTCTAATTTGGGAGACAATGTCACCATTTAACCGGCTCGGAACCGAGTCATAGCATTTAACTCATCATCTTCAAAGTCGATTCTCATCTTGACAATTTGGAACTCATCATAGTATTCTTCCACACTCTTTTTGTTTTGACTTAAGGTATACACCTTCTCGAGTTATTCTTGCTTGTAGCGTTCGGTGACATGCTTTCGCGTACGGCATCCTTCAATTCATCCCAAGCGAGGTGTGGGGGAGGAAGTCCAATAATTCTTCTTGCCTTCGCTGAAGTTTCCCACCCGTGGAGCGCATCTTTCGATTGAGCAATGGCGCAAAGACGCCTTTTTCACCTCGGACATGTTATTCGTCAAAAGATTTTATCACAATGCATCACCCAATCAAGAAATATATCGGGGTCACTTTCTCCTTTGAAGGTTGGGAGAGTAACTTTGATGGAAAAGACTCGTGTCTCGCCCTTCTCCATAACCATGGTTCCCATTCAAATCTCCATCGTCATCATAACCTCGATAGTCATGACCTTGGTACCCTTCACGAGCTTAGTACCCTCCTTGCCTACCCATGTGAGGGTTAGGACCATGCCTTCCACCTCTTCCTTGATAACCTCTTCGTGCTTTCCCTCGTTGCCTCCAACCTTGCACACCATAACGTTCGTGCTCAAGTATAGCTTCTTTATCTCGTTATCATTTGGTTGTTGGATGTTGGACGGTTTTTTGGAGTGGTATTGGTTCATTTAGGTGTGGATCATTGTGGGGTGGATCATTGGATGTGAGTCATTTGGAGTTTGATGTTGTGGGGGTGGGTTGTTAGTTGGCCTATGGGAATGTTGTTTGGTAGGTGAGAGTTGTGTTTTGAGGAGTGTTTTGAGAAAGTGTTTTGGGGAAGAGAGTTATATAGATGATGGAATGTGCTTAGGAGTGACAATGTAAGTGAAGTGTGTGAGTAGCTCCACTTGTGCTTCTTGGTATTGCACTCGGGGCGAATACGAGACCTCCCTACTACCTCCTTCAATTACTTCCACCCTACTTCCCGAGTTTCTATTCGACCATCCATGTTTTCCATTCGACCACCCATACTCCCAACCTTTTCGTTCAAGGCTTGCAAGGCTCTCATTACATCAACTAGTGTGAGTTCCTCGGTGGGAACTTGTGTTTCATCCTCCGTAGCCATGGTACCTATTAAAGACACTCAACAAAACGAGCAAACACGTTAGATTAGTAAAATCAACTCACAATCGCTCAAGTATGCGCACCTTTAATTGCCTCGCAAAATTGCTTCCGCCAAAGATTGTGTGCTTGTTAATGTCGACTAGTCACAAGGGTTCAAATTCTACTCTTGGTCTTAATAGATTTTTATTAGACTAAGAAAGACAAAACGACTCAATTCAATCTAACGGACTTGAACCAAGAAATTAACAACGAAGCAAAACGAAGAAAAGCACGAAAGAATTGGCACGAAAGAAATGCGGACACAGAACTAGCAAACACAAGTAAGAACAACTACTAAATGACTACTAGTTGAGAGGCACAAGAAAATGGAATGCTAAAATCGGGAAATAAATCAAATTTCGGGCCGGGTAGGTGATAACTTGAAAACACGGTCTACGAGCCCCAATTGATCCAAGATATCAATTTAAAGTAATGAAAATTTTAAAATTTCTATACTTTTTTTTTTTTTTTGGCTCCTACCAAAGGAATAGGGACACAAAATCAACAACAAGAGTCAAGAAATTTTTGAGAAATCTAAAACTTGGATCGATGTAAATTACCTTGAAAAATACGACTTGATTTATACGGTCCGTATAAGAGGATAATCCGTGTAAGTGCTCATATAAGATGATGTCACAAAACAAAGAAGTGCTCTTTTGTTGGATCCCTGAAATACGACCAACTTATACTACCCATATAAAAAGATACGATCCGTGGTAAGTGTACGTATAAATTGATGTCACTTTTTCCCTTGCCTTATACGACCTTACTTATACGGTCCATATAAAAAGATAAGTTCGTGTAAGTGTCCGTATAAAATAATGTCACAAAACAGTAAGTCCCCTTTGCTGGATCCTGAAGTACGACCAACTTATACGGATTCGTATAAAAAAATACGGTCCGTATAAGTATACCCTTTTTTCGCTACGTTGATTCATCTTGAAGCTCGAATTTCTTGGGACTTGGGCTAATTTTCTCGAACTTGTATGACTTGACGTTGCCCACTAAACCTAGGATCTTTCCTTTTTGGCCTAGAAACACCTTTTCCAAACCTTGAGGTACAATTTGGATCTAACTTTCTCTTTTGAATCTTAACTTCATGAGAATGCTCAAGATTGCTCAAGAACACATGAACATTCAAAAATTTAGCTACCTTCAAATCAACTCCAAATACTCCCAAATTTAGGATTTAGACTCCTTATATCAAATAGAACAAAGCCCAATGGTTATCAACCTTCAATTTCACCAAATTTTCAACACCCACCAAATGTTCTTCAACTTTTTTAAAAGTTTCAACTCAAAAATGGTGGATTCTTCAATATTGACCCGATTGACACGAAATTTGAAGATTTGAAACCCTAACGTACTAAGGAACAAGAATCTAATAACAAAACAACAAAACAAACACAAAATTTTTGGGGGTTTTTTTTCTAGGATTTTCATTTTTTTTTTAATAGTAACAAACCCTAGGCTAGATTTGATAGAACAAATCTAATCCAAGCTCTGATACCAATTGATGCAAGAACGAAAACGAAACAATAATAAAATGCAAGAAATAAAAGGGATAGATAATTTGACACAA
Source organism: Lycium ferocissimum (assembly GCF_029784015.1). NCBI lineage: Eukaryota > Viridiplantae > Streptophyta > Magnoliopsida > Solanales > Solanaceae > Lycium > Lycium ferocissimum. The sequence continues at coordinate 19,045 of NW_026713634.1, read as the reverse complement.
CTTAAGACCTAATTTAGCAACCAAAGTTATAGAAAACTAAGACCTCTAAATTAAGAACAAAAGAAGAGATAATAGTCAAAATACCCCCAACGTTTGACCAAAATGCCAACTATACACCTAACCTTTGCATTGGACCTATTACCCCCCTGGAAAAAAATTTCAGTATTAAAATGCCCCTTTTTTGCTGATATGGCAGTCTAATATGCCAACCCCCAATTATTAAATGGCGCTTGTCCACGCGCACGGCCCACGTGCCACATATTTAATTTCACCCCATTTTTTGACTCGGAACCCGACCAGTAACCACTAAATTAAATCAATTCTCTTATTCACAAAAACCTAGCACCCATCCCAAATTTCACGATAAACACCATTTTCAACCCCAATCTTTGTTTTTTCATTTTATCACGTACATATTTTCGTTGCTGTTCATTGTTGTTCATCTAGTAAAGGTTAGTTTCCTTATATTTTTTTTCTTTGAAAAAATGATACTAGGATTTTGTGCATATTGTTTGAAATCTGGACTATAAAGAACAAATTTTCATAGTTCCCTAATCGTAATCGCACATTTATTATCATATTGTGCATATTGTTTGATTTTTTTTTCAAAAACGATGTAGTCTAGGGTTTTCGATCGTGCATATTATTATCATTTTTTTTATTCCGTTTGACATTAAGTTGAATTACTTGGTATTCTTTGTTTTTTTATTTTGTATTTAGGTAATACATGGCTGATTTTGTGTATGTTACCTTAAGATGGTACCATGGAGGTGTGTTACACTTAAATAATGGGGAGCCAATATATGAAGGTGGGGAAGTTACTGATATATTCAATGTCGATGTTGATATGTTGTCTTTTTTTGAGTTGAGAGACTTTATTAAAGAATTAGGATACACAACTACTTGCATATTCGTATTAAGCCACCTCATTGTGGCATTTTGGTAGATGTTGATAGTGATGAGGTTATTTTAAATATGGTATGGGTTTGAATGATGGTGACACTGTGGAGGTTTTTGTCAAGCACGTGGTTGATGAATGGCTTGTTGACCCACCTTTATTAGAATATGTTAGTCATGAGGATAGGAGGAATTGTTCCCTTTTAATAAAGCGGGCCGATGACATGTGGCCGATGAAAGACGTAGTAATGAAAGGGTTGTTGAGGAGCCCTTAAATTGTCCTAATGCACCTTTGTCCTTTTCTACTCAAACTTGTGAAAAAACACCTCCTCATACCTCCTATACACTGCCGCTATCGTCGAAAACACACCACCCCATTCTCTTTACTTCAAATTTTTCTCGTTCCCGGAAAAAAACACCTCTACCTATCCTGCCGCGTTGCTCCCGAACAAACAACACCCCATTCCTCTTTTTCCTTGTCCGATACTACGCTGAAAATACGGCGGGACCTTTCTCTTCTACACCCGCCGTTCATGAAGATCTTGAAGATGTAGGTCCGGTTGGATCCGATTCCTTAGATGAGAGGTTGATTTCTCAACCGATGATAGTGAACAATCAGAGATGACATAGAAGGGGAAGGTGAGGATGAATATGCAAGTGATGAGGCCGACGAGGTAAGAGAGTTGAGGGTGAAAGGAGGATTGAATTTCGGAGAGGAGAAAAAAAGAAGTGAGAGGGCAAAACCTCGGTGAAGAGGTTCCGGCGAAGTCGTTCGTGTGGATCTAGGATTTGATGAAACTACAACGGGTAAGGTTAGTTTTGAGGGTAGGTTAGGAGGTGATGAACCTTACATTGATAGTTCGCTGATGATAGCTTTGAAATAGATGAGGATGAGTGGTTGGGATGATGAAGAGGACATTGAATGCATTGGGGTAAATGCGCCAAGAAGACAAAGGTTTACAAGAAGGAAGAATGATAAGAACAAAATCATTCATGACCCACGCCAAGAAAGTTGTATGGCGTTGGGGTATTTAAAGATGTTGATGAGTTTAGGAGAAACGTGTAACAAAATATCTTGTTAGAAAGGGTTAAAGTAGAAAAAGTGGGTGAATGAGCCTACAAGGGTTAGGGTGAGGTGCAAGGATGGTTGTCCATGGTTATTGTATGCTAGGCTTGATAAAACCACAGATGATTTCCAAATTAAAACTTACATTCCAAAGCATACTTGCCTCCAAACTACCAGAAACTACTTGTGTAATGCCAAGTTTATTGTCGAGACTTATAGAAAGAGAATAATGAAACGACCAAACATTAAAGTTGTTCGATTGCAAGAGCTAATTAGGACAAAGTTTAATCTTCATGTTGGTAAGACCACGGTTAGAAGAGCAAGAACAAAAAAACTGAAAGAAATCATGGGAGATCACATTCGGGAGTTTGGAAAATCCTTGACTACAGGATGAATTGTTATGACTAATCCCGGTTCCACTTGTGTAGTTAAACTTGTGGAACCAAATATGATAGTAGGCCTGTTTTTCAAAGCTTTTATATCCGTTTTGATGCTTTGAAGAAAGCATTTCAAAGACTGAGTAAAATGTATCGTTTAGATGGTTGTTTTGAAGGGGTTTCAGAGAGACAGTTGTTGGTAGCTATGTGTAAAGATGGTAATAACCAAATGTTGCCTCGGTATGGCCAGGTGGAGTATGAAAACAAAGAGCACTTGGACTTGGTTTATCGAATTTTGAAGGAAGATTTGGCACTTGGACGGGACACATTTAACATTGATAACGGATATGCGGAAAGGTATGTACATTAGAGATTTGTTGCAATTTTTTTTTTCATGAAAACTCATGTGTTTTCATCTATACTAATCCACCGTTTGGGGACTATTTGTTGCTATTCAAGATCTTTTACTTGTCGTTGAACCAGAAAGTGTGCTAGGCACATCTTAGCTAACTTTAGCAAAGATCGGAGAGGGCTACAAAGAAGACAGCTTTTGGAGAATTGCCAAAAGCACCTTTGAGTCTCAACTAAGGAGAAATACAGCAGATGAAGTTCTTGGTCCAACGAAATGATGGACAACCGATGTATTACAACATAGATTATTGGTGCAAGGTCTACTTCAACACTAATGTAAAAGTAGATTCTCAGAGATAACAATATGGTGAGTGTTTTAATTCTTGGATCATGGTCGCTAAGTATGAGTAATGCATATTTACCTTGTTGGTGCTCCCTGCTTTTGACAACCGTTTGTAGATAACAATATGTTTGTTTGTTTATTGGCTAATCCGGTAGGCACAAAACTATAATAACAATGTCGAGGAGATTAGGTGAAAATGATGGCAAGGATTGGAAAATTAATGGAGTTTGTAAACACTTGGAAATGTAACTACTCTCCAACGTGTACGAAGGTGTTAGAGGAAAATGCTACACTTTCAATGCAATGTAACATCGAGTTTAATGGAGTTCTTTGGTTTTGAAATTAGGAAGGACTATATCAACACCCGGGTGGATATTTCTAAAAGGCGTTGGCAACCAGAGGGGTGGCGGTAAAAGGCATCCCGTGTGCACATGCTTTAGCCGCAATTCGCCCAAAAGGTATGATCCACTTGGCTACATTGACCATTGCTATAGCAAAGAGACTTACATAAGAACATATGAGTACGTTCTTGACAACCAAATACAAACATGGAAATGTGGCTTCGTCTCTACCCGCCTAGCGTGGCTCCACCGGACATAAAAAGCATGCCCGGTAAGCCTCAAAGACCATGAAGGAGGCAGTGAAATTCCAAAGTCCGGGAAGATGCTAAGAAGCGGAATGGCCATGATCAGAAGAATCGCCATAATAGTAGGCCACAAAAGAGAGGTGTCCAAAAAAGACTCAAGAAGATGGACGAATCCTCAGCAAGCTCTAGCAAGGGAAGGCCACACACATCACAACCACCATCTTCAAGCAAGGTCATGGGGAGACCAAAGAAACCACCAACAAAACTAGTACCTGTCAAAAGAGGCTAAGAGGAAGACCTAGGAAAACGCCCAAGCAAAAGAGGAAATAATCCCGCACCCACCGAAGTTCATGTTTCATGTTCTATCCCTCAAAGAACTAGTGCAAGTACGTACCCCAATCGCTAAAAGAGGAAGAGGAAGTGGCACTAGGCACCATATAAAAGGCCTGTGAGTAATGGGAATGGGTGTTTTCCAGCAAAAAGTAAAATGGGTTCAAAAAAGCTTAACGTGAGTGCCTTAATACGCACAAAGTTGTTCTTTTTTATGTGTTGTTTCCATTACTAAGTGTTATTTTATGTGTTGTTTCCATTACTAACTCCTTGGTATTATTTGCGTGAATAGCCCTGGCATGTCAAGCGAGCAGGATTGTGTCAACTAGTAAGGCAAAGGGTGACCCGAGATCAAAGAAGCATTCTCGGCGATGGCTACAAGCCAAGCTTAAATAGTAGTCGAAATGGAGAGGCAATGAAGCAATCACAACAGAAACTACAAAGCAAGAGATGGAGAAAATGACAAAGAGTGAGAGGTAATCAAAGTTAAAACCCAAGCCAAGAAAGCACCAAGTTCACACAAGGAGCCATGGAAAATATAATTATGATGAAAATGTCCCGGGCAGCTCTTAAATGTACACATTTATGGATTGACATTTTAGTATTTTGTCTTGTTCGTTTAATCAAAACAACATTTTAGTATTTTGTCTTGTTCGTTTAATCAAAACAACATTTTAGTATTTTGTCTTGTTCGTTTAATCAGCAAAGGGCGTGAATTTAATATGGTCAACAAAGACGATTAAAGGCACTAAATACGACATGGTCAAGGACCATTAAACGGCACTAAATCCAACATGGTCAAGGACCATTAAACGGCCTAATAATTCGGTTGAAACCTCTATATAACACAACATACACACACACTATATCACACACATTCACCACACTAAACTACAACAACAACATCAACGTGCAACCGGTAGCAAGCACAACAAACACAACAACTAGTGCACTGTAAAGAAGAAAGCACAACAAACACAACAACATATAACATCTACATCATACCAAAAAGAAGATGCGCTTTCTTTGTGAAAAAGTTAACCCGTTCTTACGTGCAAACCGATGATTTTGTAAGTTTTTTATATTTGTTATTATTATTTGATTTACGTGAAAACCGACGATGTAAACTTCTTTTTGTTTATCAAGATACTTCCACATGAACATCATGACATTTTTCCAACGACAACAACGCATGCCGTGTTAAAGTATCAAGATGACACCGTTCACAAGATGACGTTCGGGTAACTGGAAAAAAAGCTCGTTTATGCCAAGGGTGGAAGGCATTTATAGATTCAAAAGGTTTGAAAGAGGGAGACACACTAGTAGATTTGGGTGTGTAAATGGAGTGTGGAGATGGCATAGTGGATTTCATATGTATTTAAAAAAAGAGATAGAGATCATAAATATTGATTAGTAGATCTCTATTATTCAATTGTCTATGTTTAACATCTCCATGTATGCTCGTTTTGATTAAGACAATGATTAATGTTATGTGGATGTATTTTGATTTTAATTTGATAAACACTTCAAAACACCTTAACATCAAACTTCTTCATTCATACATGATAAAATAGATGTATATGTTAGAAAATTTGCCATAACAAAAGGCAAAACAAAACATAACATAGCCGAGACACTACCACCACTACCACTATCTATGGTAATTTGATTTTTCCATTGTTTGGTGCCACTACGGAATACAAAACTTATGAACACAACAACAACACAAACAACAAAACAAAAATGAAATTCCTATGGAATCTACCTCCTTTAGTCTTCCTCTTGTCTTCTTTTTTGGTCCATCAACCTCGACTAAACCCGTATACAACACTTTAACCGAATTATTATCGTTAGTAGTGATCTCATCCAATTCCATCTTCAAACTCGACATATTGCACCAATTCCTCTCTAAATCTCTAATTTTGTAATCAATTTTGGGAGGATAAATTTTGATCTTGGATCAACTTCATTCGTCCTCCAAATAAAAAACTTGCATTTTTTAGCCCGAAAATAGCAAAACAGCATAATTTTACAAATTTAATTTTTCAATAAATCAAAAAATGGGAGCAAGACCATACACCATAATAGGGACAAGACCAAGATCTTCTTCCGTGGTTGTTTTTAGACCAAGAAGTTTGCATTTCGCAACAAATTCCCGTGTTGACATCGGGACCACGGTTCTAAGCATAGGATCACTCTCATCCATACACAATCGACCAAGGTCAATTTTTTCCATAACAAACCCTAAGAAATGAAAAATGACTAAATATGAGCAAGAATCACCAAGAAATTTAAAACAATAAATTTCACAATTTAACGAAAATTTAAAGAGAAATAAATGAGAAATAAACCTAACTAACGAACCTCTTTCCAACGATTGGAGCGATTAAGGTGTTGATTTTTGGAGGCATAACGATTGGAGTGGTCAAGTTATGGAAATCGTTTGCTTTTTTGACAAAAAAATGGAGATGGGTATTAAATGGGTGGAAGAAGAAGATGGTAGCCATTTGGGTGTAAAAATGGAGGGAGTTCAAATTAATCTAAATGGCATCTACGTGGCGTCCGGTTGGCGCTCCAAAACACGTCGTATGCTCTTTTTTTAAAGGCTATAACGCGCCACCGAGCGGTGTATTCACGCTTGTCATACCCCATTTTTAACCAGGTTAAAGTAGAGTACGACATATTGGTGATTCCTATTTTTTATTTATGTTATGAGTCGCCACCTAATTATTTAGGTGAATTAGGACACTACAAGTTTATTAAAGTCATGTTTAAAGTTAATTGTGTTTAAGGTCGCATAAACTTAAGATTCTAGGTAAGGGTTCAATTAGTCTAAAGTGGGAAGGTATTAGACATCCTTTAAGACCCATTAACAATGGTTAACCGACCGAGACTAAAATTTAATTAAGCTAAGTGTAAATGTAATATTATAGAAAGAAAAATAATTTTTTGTGAGTATTGATAAAGTTGTTTAAAGTAAAATTGATAGAAAATAGTAATTGCATAAAAGAGTTTAGTTAAAATAAACTAAAAGAAGCGGAACATGTAATGTTTATATGTATTTAGAAAAAAAAATGAGTCATGCCGATTCATTTTTTAAAAGGAGTTAATGTAAGATTAACATTAAATAAATTCTAAAGATTTCATAGAAAGACTATTAGTTTAATGTATATTATGCGAAGGTTGTCTTGAACAAATATGTATTTCAAGTGTTGGTAGGAACTAAAGTGAAAGAGTTATCTCTGTTAAAACTAGTTTGCCTTTTATTTCTCAAAATAAAACTAACATTAGTGTATAAATCGTGATGTTTTGAAAATCCTAAGATAAAAAAAATGATTCCTCCAACCCAAGGATGTATAGGCATGCTATTTGAAAACCAATTACTCCAAATAAATGTTATAGATACTATAAATAGTTTAGAAAAAGAAGTGAATGTAATTTATGAAATTATCTACTCATTACTAACCGAAAAACCCTTAATAATGTCACTAAGGTTTATCTAAATTAACAAACAAGGAAAAATGTTAGTCAGCACATCACAATTAAATGCACGAAGATGAAATGAAAAGCAAATAAGTTAAATGGGCTCATTACCATTTCAGATTTGCCGGACTAGGCTTCGTTGGGCTTTTGACGCCATTTTTTTCGACTGCCGCGACAGATCTCTGGATGAGGGAGGAGTGATGTTTTGTTGGGCCTTGGCCCAACACCGAATATGGGGAGAATACGACACGTAGCCGCTTGGACTCGACATGCGGATGTCAAAAAAAAAAAATAAAAAAATAAAAAGGATTAGTACTGCCACTTTTAATAAGATTAAACATGTAAAATATAAGTTCAAAATAAATCGATGAGATTATGTACATGTTTTATAGATCGTCCGAATCAATTAACACGAATTAAGCAAGCCCACCGATTATATCTCTCCGATGGCATACCCGAAATGAAAGAGATTAAATACTACCTAATCATGAGGAATTTTAATCGGGAAAACGGACACTAAATATTCCTACCGGACATGGGACTAAAATTAATGAGAGAGAAAAAAAATGAAGTTGAAATAGCAACCAGATGTAAAGAAGCAGAGACAGTACATATACCTGCATGGCGAGATAGACTAATTAACATCACCAACTAGTGACTCGTGCCATAATGCATCAAGGCAATTATGAATTACACGAGCAAGGAGGTCATGGATCATTTTTGGTGTCGATTAAAAGATTAACCATTACTACTAGTAGAATATTGTCCATTCAAATTTATAAGGAAAGTATCTGACTTAAAAGCTTTAAATGAAAGATCTAAATACTTCTACCCTATGAAAATATATAAATTTAGGACGGTAACACATAGAAATATGACCGAGAACGGTAACATTTTCATTAAACTTCATACATGTGATTAAAAGGATGAATAAAATTAAAAAAAACCTATCAAAATAAATATTCTAAGTCATGATAACATTGATGCTCATCAACGTGATAAATGAAAAGAACAAGGAATAGGATTTCAAGAAGATTTAAGCATGGCGGTACTTGAGGAAGAACAATAAATTAACTTAAACTAAAAAGTGAATCATAGTCATGCTTAAAACATTCATTATGAACTACACAAAAATAAAATCATACACACGGATTTTCCTAAATAAGCAAAGACACTATATACGGAGGGAGTAAAATGAACAAAAATGAAATTTGGATTTTACCTTTTGTGGGTCACAGTGAACACAAGGGATTTAGGGTCCTCTTCGAGGATCTACTCCTTTATTATGAATAAATTTGAAACTTGACCCAGGTAATGAATTCAGAAATCTCTTTGCTCCATGACTAAAGTGTTTGAGGCAGGAGGCAACTCTGAAATTAAGGGTTAACCGATTTTAAAATGTGCGAGAGAATGTATTTGATATAGTAGTGTTTCAAGATGTTCAAAAAAAAATCCCCCACTTTATGTTGAGTCAGAGGCCACTTACTCTTATAGAAAAATATGAGAAGGAGAGTATGAGAAGGGACGAAGGAGTGGGGAAAGGGGGAGTAAGAGGAAAGAAAGAGAAATGATTTGGTAAAAAAAATTGTGTCGTTGAAATTAAGAAAGAAGAAGGAGCAAATTAGGGAAAATCGATATGCGATCAAAAAGGAGAAGCATGCTTAGCCCCAAAAAGAAAGAAGAGGAAGAAATTAAATGGAAAGTTGGAACGTGTGGAGAAAAAACCAGATGGAAACTTGAAAAAGATTTTGATTTTTTTTATTTTATTTTTATGGAATAGGAAAAAGGGTAAATGGAATTATCAAAATTTTGTCTCTTGTAAAATAATATTTGTGAAATAAAAATTATAACGCGTTGTTTTAAAATAACTTCAAAATGAGTCATATTGATATACTTGAAACTGATTGTTTATGAGGTGAAAATTGTTGATCCTTTCTCCTCTATTTAATTATTCTTGGGCTTCTAATTTAATAACTAGTACAATATATGTTATGTCAAGATAATTAATAGTTAATATGTAGAAAAATAAGGATTTAGCAAAGTGTTTTCTTGTAATTGATTTGAGCGAGTCCAAACAGAAAATAAAATGATGGCAGAACCATTTTAAATTTTGCGATAAAGTAATATCGTAATGTTGAAAATAAAAGTAGCGATATTAATAGTAGTAGCAATAAAAAATAAAATAGTGAAAATAAGGTATTTAACTCGTCGATGAAATTTAGAAGCACTAGAGTGAATAAAATTAAATAAAGGAGGGACAAAATTGGGTGTCAACGACGCTCTTGTCACATCGGTAAAGGGGCATTTTAATGCGGAAAAAAATTTCCCGGGGGGTAATGAGTCCGAAGCAAAGGTTAGGTGTGGTTGGCATTTTGGTCGAAAACGTTGGGGGGTATTTTAACTCTTATCTCAACAAAAGAAACACGAATTCCTAGGATGACCAAGAGGGATTTGAAATTCTGTAGTCAATCACAGCAAATTACTCAATCAAAGGCTTCCACTAGCTCTCAACTCTCAAGAGTTTACAATAGCAATTATCAATATTCAAAATAGTCTAAGTCTTCCAAATGAAAGAACTACTATTTAAACTAAAGCTCGAAAGATATTTATATTATTACACTTTTACCCTTAATGAAGTAAGGGCCTTGTTTGAGTGTGCTGTCTTTTGGGAAAAAGAATTTGAAATTGCAAATCTTCAAGTAATAGCCACATTACGAAACATGACCATCTTCAACCCCTTCTCCAAACCATCCTCCCATGCTATCATGAACACTCTGAAATCACGGAAAGATTCTAGAATGTATTCAAGTACGTCCCTCCTCATGAACAATGCTTGCATAGCTTGAAGTTCCTAGCTTGACTCCTTGTAAAAGGCCTTGATGCCACTTGGATTGTATCAAACTCTCACTACCAAGTGGGTAGAACCTTCTAGCATATGTTTTTGCATAATTTTGAACTGTACATTCCTCAGCCATGTACGGGGAGGCGTTCTTTCCCATTGCGATAAAACACTTGAAGGCATGAGAACATGGCATGTGATATGATTGCCACTTGCCACATGTGCATGTTCTTGCAATCTCACAAATTGTGTGGATGTTACCTCCTTTACCTTGGTGCACACTTGTTGTGAGTTCAAATATGCACTCTGCATAGTTGTACTCCATCCGATCGTGTTGCTGAGCCTTAAATTGTGGTACTGAACACTTTTGACGGTTTGGCATCCATCTTACATACTGCGCAAGTGCTTTGGCCTCTTTTGATCTATTGACGAATCGATCCACACAGCAAAGTCATTCTCACCATTGCGGTGACGGGTAGTTCCCGTGTAGATTTCAACAAGCCATTGAATGACTCGGCAATTTTTTGTTGTCGGCCGCATCCCCATCCCCCAGCTTCATCCGGTGTAATGTCCATTTGTCTTTATCAATTACCTTCAACGTGCTGGAAGGCTTCCTCATCCACCCGCCAATAATCTCCATCCGCAGGTGAAACTTCTCTTGATGCTCTGTTGCACATCAATTGTAAAGTCTTTGAGCTTCGATATATCTTTTGGAAGTTTGCCTTCAAATGCCTTAAACAATAACGATGGTAGGCAAAAAGGTTTATACCCCCGCAAATTAAATATATTGTGCAATATGCAAGATTTTTATGCGATATAATACATATTCCCATGCGATCCTTAATAGCGTGTTGCCTCAAGTTGTCCAAAAATATACCCAGCGTACTAATGCTCCATTGGTACCGATTACAAAAGCTAGAGGGAATATAACTCCATTTGCATCCATTCAACTATAATTGACTTTATATCGTATACATTACCACATGTGTTCCATCTATTGATATTACAAATCGACAATGAGCAAAACCATCAATGCATGGTTTGAATACCCAAACACAAACTCAAAATATTCGGACACGCCAGGCTTGATTTGAGCTTCCGTTCAATATGATGCCGGATTGAAGTGTTGTAGAGCCGCCATGTATCTCGGCAACTTCTTGAAAGAGCCCTCCCAATTGCCATAGAATATCTCATGTGCGTGCCTACGCTCACGAATACGCCTTCCGCCTACTAACGGTTTTGTGACATACTTTCGGGAATGAAATTTGTAATACAATCTTTAATAAACTTTGAATAAGTTGAAATATCAAAGCATATAACGAGGAACATCGTATTAACATCAAAATTAAAATAAACTTAGGCGAAGAGGATACCTTGGGCTTTCCAATGTATAACTAACATACGAGCAATCATATTGGTATCTAGATTGCAAATGATCATCTTCGAGGTCACCCATATCACAAGTCTGCTTTGTGTAGAACTTTGAAATAGTCCACATCTTTTCAGCAGTCTCCTTACCACAGAGCATCCATTCGCAACCTTGATATTTTCGCTTGCAGACCAATCGCCTTAGTTTTCTTATGGAATCGACAACTTTAAACTCCCTCATCCCCTGGTTGCAATAAATCTTAACAGCCCTTTGCAATATTTTTTTTGAGTTGAAAATCATGCCTTTTTCAATACCAGCCTTTTGTTTTACAAGATCCACTGGCTCTTTTCACAAACTTCGCCGAATATGATCATCATCCCTAGTAAAGACAAAGGCATCTGGGCAATCTTGAAGATGATCAAGCTAGGGGATCTCATTGGAATGCCACTGAACCGGGGTGGTTGACTCTTGCTATTCAAATGCGTGTTGTGAATTCAGTTCTTCCTAGTGTGTCGGACTGTTCATTATGTCTTGCAACAGTTCTAGTTGATATTGATGATTAGTTCCAACCTGAACCTCATCCTCACTTTCTTCATCTTCACTTTCCTTCGCATTAGATATTTCATCACTATCGATAGATGATGTTCTTTGTATAATTTGGATAATCGGACCATCATTTGCGAGTCTTTGCCTATAATTTGGTGCAACCACCACATTCTCCCTACATAAGAAAGTAGAGTATTTTAACTACAACACATCAAATAATACTATTGATGTTAAAAAAAAAATAGTGCCGATAGTAATCAACATAGCCAAAACTTGAGGAAGGACAATCGTTTTGAGTAGTTGGATAGGCTGAGGATGTTCCAACCTGATTTATCCATCCCGATTGAGAGGATTGTCCGATATGATCCATATCAGGTGTATAACTCCTAAAAAATATAATCAACAATATTAGTAGCATTCAAGTAATAAATATATGCCACTACACATAATAATAATAATAATAATAATAATAATAATAATAATAATAATAATAATAATAATAATAATAATAATAATAATGAATATTTACCAGTGCCCATCAAATTGCTAACTTAAACTATCCAGAGGTATTTAGCTCGTCAAAATGCCTTCATAAGTACTCATCGGGTAATTGTGTTCATAAGTAGGTTAAACACTTGGCGACTTACTGCTGAATTCTAGACGGGGCTTCCCGACGATGTCTATTTCGGGCTTCCCGAGGAGCCTTAGCCATGAATTCAAGTCGATTAATGGGGACCTTCTCTACGTACATTTCAAGGATGTTTAAAGTTATGCATTCCTATAATCATAAGCGCTTCAAATAATCCGTCAAAGAACCATCGTCTTGAATGTACCACACATGCATAACTAGTTACACCTTACGGCGTAAATGACATTGGATATTTTCCAATTATATTTAAATCAAAATCACTCCTACTAACTTGTAGTCTATTATACAAGGCTTGGAGTAATTTTGAGAATTTTAAGTCAAGTGGAAACTTAACATGGCATTTTGGGGGAGAATCATAGCGTAAATTATTTTCCTTGAATATAATTTCTCCGTCCCAGAATAAAGAAACTCTAATTTTTGGAACATCTTCCATTTTTTGACTAATTTAGGAGGAGTACAAAATGTAAAAGTTGGATGAAACTTAGAATTTGTGTTAAAAATTGGATGAAACTTAGATTTTTTTGTTTCATACAAAATTTGTATTAATAAGGTTTGAAGTTTGAATATTCAACCAATGCATGCATGCAATTAGTGTGTCTTGCGGTGTTACATCAAATCAAATTAAGTACGGAGTGTTGCATAACACATGAATTAACTGCGTTATGTCGATGGGTGTGAGAATAGCGCAAGAAATATCGCATTATATCGAATAACGCAAGATTTCTTTCTTTGCTTATATCAACTACCGTGTTGTCACCCTCGGTTTTCATACGTAAAAACGTCATAATTCGAATCCAAAATTTGGTTTTCATGCAGCAAGTGTCATCTAACGTAATTTGACGAATAACTACCAACCACACAATAAAATAGAAAGAAAAAAAAAAGAAGCAGACATAATTTAACCAATTTGGAGATATTAGTCATGCTATATCGTTCTCTCCAGGAGACATATTCGACGCAATGGGTAGAACATAGGAATTGGGTGAAGATTTTGAATACTCGAACAACCCGAACGAGAGATACAACCAACGTTACAACAATATGATGACGGGCGAGTGAAATTGGCATGTTGAGAAGGCTGAACAAAGACGGAACAAAACTTGAGGTCACTAGGCTTAGCGCCCAAAATACGTCTATGTCAATGCCTCGTGGCACTTCACAAGAGTTGAATTTTGCTCTTAACCGTTTTCACGAAGAGAACAATCGGATGAAAATACGTTGCCTCAGGGTAGAATATGGTCAACATAGTTACTTTAGATTCAGATCCAAGTGGGATTCGAACTGTGAGATGTCCATGAAGATGATTCCCCATGATATTACTAATTGTTGTAATGTATTAAATAAAGTTGGTGGGGTCATAGTCATGATCCCACAACCTATTGAGTTTGATTCCTATATAAAGAGCCTTTTCCTACTTATTATCTACTTAAAATTCAATAGCTTTTGCTACTTAGTATCTACTTAAAATTCAATGTCGAATATTAGAAATATAGATTGGTTGGTATTTTTTCCACGAGTTCGAATAGCGTGGTGATGATGACTCGAATCATAGCAACTATTCCGGGGTGATTCCTCAACCGATATGATGAATTCGTGCTAGACGATTTCAAGCCTCACCTTTTAATAGAGCGTAATGACGATTTTCGCGAGCTGAAATATATAGATCCACGTGAATATTATTGTGGTTTACGTCGCGAATGGGCATATCGGTACTTCAAACCACAACGTCTTGTTCGTGACTTGCAAAATCTCAATGCTCAAATCCCAACAAGGTACTCAATAACCACGCCTCGAGTAGGGCCAGAAACTTGCGAGGCTACCGTACAAAGGATTAGAAAGAAAACAACAGAATGCTAGCAAGACGTTGTAGATTTTACATGCTAAAGTTGGCCGAAGAACAAGCATCATCAACTGGTAGAGAACTAACATCTACAGAAAAAAAATGTCTTAAGAAACCCAAAATATTGTTCTGAGGACGATATTGAGGACTTCTATTCTGATGATGATTAAGAATATTGTGATTTTAGTTTAAAATTTAATTTATGATGATGTTGTTATTTTGAAGAATATTAGTACACAGTTAGTTTTTCATCAACTCAGACCTAATTGATGAATGTATTTTAAATTTTTTCTTTTTTTGATGATTGTATTTTTACTACTTTCGGTTTATCATTAATGAACAAGTTTAAGTATTTTCATAAAGAAGTTAAAGCTAATGACACTAAGTCTTCAAACAAAATGGAGTTCGAGCACTTTTCAACCACTAAAAACGGCAATCCGAAGTTTTGCTTATCGCTGATGTATTGAGCTTACCTTATTAATCGCACAAAAATAAGTAGGGTTCTATATAAAATATTGAAGTTTCGGGGTCCCAAAGTATGATTAATCTATGATCAAAGTACGTTAAAAAGTGTAAAGAAAGAGGGGTTAACCAAAAGAAAAAAAAAAGGGGGACCTTTAGCGCAGTAATTTACTGCGCTAAAGGAGTTAACGTCGTAAGATTACAGTTAACTCCTTTAAGCGCTGATAAATTCTGCAGCAAAGATAGTTTTGTCACCTTTTTTTTTTTATTGGGTTATTTTGGTTCAAAAACACTTTTTTGGGGTCATTTTGGTTCCGGACTCGCTCTTAGATAAAGTTACGAACTTGTACTACCAGACATATGACTATTACTATTCTGAATAATCGTATATATGTCTTTGTAATTAAACTCTAGTTATGTATGATCGATGTATTAAAGATGGGCGTTGCTAGTTTATTAAAATTAATAATGAAGTTACTGCCAAAAAAATATTTTGGCCACTAATTTTATAGGCTGAAAGTAAATAAAACAGAACCAACTTTTGTACGAATTCATTCTAATATAATAGTTGACATTATTTTTTATTACAAGTTGACATTATTAAGGATTACGTTTTGCTAAATTTTGGACTAACATATACAAAAACGAGTCTACTAAATGTCGGAATAAGCAGAGATATTAAAAATTCGGTACCGTGCTTGTAAAATATAATGGGTACCACATAAAATTAGTGAAAGTACGTGATTGGTTCAACATCACGATTATAAAATTATCATAATAAAATAGAAAGAAAAAAAAGAAGCAGACGTTTTAAGAAAAAACAACTTCTGTTTCGCTCTAAACATATTCGATTCAATGATCTTTGCATAAAGTTAGTATTGACTTTCAATGTTCTTTAGGTGTGTAGAACTTTGTACAAAGGTGAGAGCATGGAGTATGTGACTCTTTATGCTTAGCAAATGCTTAATCTCATATTGTTACTTGGTTTATCCATTTGCAGTGCCAGCTGATTAAAGTATAAGTTGACCTCTATGGCTAAACCGACTTTCGGAGGTCAGTTTTTTTTTACTTTTTGTGGGGATCGGATTTTTAAATCAATTTTTGGCCTTTTTTAGTAGTGAAAAAGGTGAAATATGTGTTTCTTCTATAGATCAATATTTAATGTAAACATAAAGCTCTTTTTAGCTTTGATTATATCTGTTATGTTATTTTTGTTTGTGTGTGTCTGTAAGCTATGATTAGTAGAATTTTATATTTCCGCCATAAAACAAGCTAGTGAAAATTCAAGAGTTACTTGAAAAGGTATGAATGTATTTTTAAAAAAATAGAAATTTGTATTCAAGAAGTATCATTGAACGGGAGATTTGAATGTAGTTTGAAGGCAAATTCACAGAACAATGTTCAAGTTGCTTTTGAGACTTCTCGTGGCTTTATAATTACACAAAAGAAGATGAAGAACTATTTTGATTATCTAAAAGAAAAACATCAAGTTTGGTTTTCAATAACTAAAAAAACTGACAATCATTATTATTCAGCAACCAATACAATTCAATGTCTAACAGTGAGTGGGATGATTACGTAAATGTTAATACATTATCTAGTGTTCTTCTTTTTTGTCGCAACGAAAAATAATTTGGATTGCATATTGAAGTATGATCTCTTAAATTGGGATATAGGCTCATCCAAAAGTAAAGACATCAAAGACTTCACTGCTACCCTTTTCGGGATCTTTATACAACCATGAACACATGTTATGGTAAAATCCTCAAAAAGTACTGCACAAAAGATCTGGAAAGGGTAGGGGTGAAGTGTTTTCCTTTGGATGAGGCTATATTCAAATTTAAGACATTATATTTTTAATATACATTTCAAACCATTTTTCTTTACAACGAAAAAGAGAAAAAAGTTACTAGATAATAAACTAACTTTTATGTACTCATCGCACACATTATTAGATATTAGAATGATATTGATTGCTAGATCATAAATATTATCAGTCTTTTTAGTTATTGTCAACCAAGCTTGATATTTTTCTTTTAGATAATCACAATAATTCTTCATTTTCTGTTGTGTAACTATAAAACCATAAAAAGTCTCCGGAGCAACTTATCTTCTTCTATGAATGGTGTTTATACTACTTTCAAGTCTCCCGATTGATGATACTTTTTTAATACAAATATCTTAAAAAGTTTTTCTTTGCATTCATATTTTTCAAGTCACTCTTGAATTTTCACTAGCTTGTTCACAACTGAAATATAAAATTAATGATCATAGTATATAGACTAACACAAACAAAAGTAACATAAAAGAGATAATCCAAAGCTAAAAAGAACTTTATATTTGAAATGCTAATCTATAAAAGTTAAAAACTAATGCATTATTTCTTTTCTAGACTCATAAGTGGGCATATTGAGTTCCAGCCATGATAGATTAGAAGCAACCACAAACATGAACAACTAATCGGTCTATTCTCTCAATTGATCCAAGCTTCACAGGTGTACACACTCATGAATTGTTTACATTAAGCGTTCAATTCACAAAAGCAATTTTATTTGGCTCCATTAGCTCCTAAGCACCATTCTACATCTTTTCACTAGTTGTTTTATCCATTATTTAATTAGAGGAAAGAATTATCTATTCTAGATAAAAGCTTTGTAATCTTTTGAATACAATTTAACTTGAGCTAGATTTGGACCACCTCATCCTTATGTGTAATTTAGTCTTGCTACCAGATGGATTATATTATTGTGATCTCAGATTTGTCACATTATTGTGGTTTCAGATTTGTCACATTCTTTTGACAAGGCTAGTAAATAATCAAAAGCTAAAAAAGACTTAGATTAAATAATCTGTAGAAGCAAAAATAAATTTACTAGTAGTTTAGGTATTCTTTCACTCTTTCCTAGCCTCAGAAGTCACAAAGTACCAGGAGAGTAGAAAAGTTTCAGCTTAAACTTTACAACTGCTAAAGAACTGCGTGAAATATATCCTTTAATTTCTTAAAGTAAGTTAGTGTATTT
The DNA here is from genome assembly GCF_029784015.1 of Lycium ferocissimum. Classification (NCBI taxonomy): domain Eukaryota; kingdom Viridiplantae; phylum Streptophyta; class Magnoliopsida; order Solanales; family Solanaceae; genus Lycium; species Lycium ferocissimum. Next base: position 887 of record NW_026713634.1, on the reverse strand, counting down.
AATTGACTATCATCTACTATCTTTTTTCCTCTATTCTACAATTATTCTGCGAACAGTGAAAGAAAATTCTCCTAGTGTTGAAAACAAGAATGTTAAACTCACTGGTTTTCACTTAGTTTATATACCACCTACAAAGGTTATTAGCTTAAGATTCGGTTAGCCTTTTTCGTAAAAGTTAGCAATCCATAGAGATTAGTTTAATACTTTAGTCAGTTGATACTGCAAATGAAAAAAACCAAGTAATAATATGAGATAAGCATTTACTAAACATAAAGAGTCACATACTCCATATTCTCACTTTTGTACAACTTTGTAAAGCAGCATATGCAACCAGTCAGCATATAAAGTCTAAACACCTAAAGAACATTGAAACTCAATGCTAACTTTGAATAAAGATCATGACTGAATAAGTCATTTAGAGTAAATATCAGCTGTGTGCTTCTAAACATCTGTTGTGCTTTTCTCTTTCTATTAGATTTTTATTATTGTGATATTTGGGCCAGATTACGCACCTCGACTAACATTCAAATATGCCCGATGCAGACGTACTAGTGTTAAGAAAAACAAACGGATGTTAGTTATGCTCTACGCTACCATTGTTCAATTGTCTTTAACATCCACGAAAAAAATGTGTGACATAAACTAACCAGTAAATACAACCACATCAATTCATAATAGAATAGGAATCTCAGCTCTTCAAAACTTTACCAAATGTTAAAAAGTTGTTCCTCAAAAATTCCTTTTCAGGATTTCGGCTCCAATTAGCTGAGTAATATTTTTCCCAAAACTTTAAATGAATGAAAAGCATTACCATAAATCTTCTCTATACGAGCTTTTGCAAAGTTTAAATTTTTTAGTGGATGAACTCATGAACTGATTAGCCCATA
>NW_026713633.1:0-67871 GCF_029784015.1 Lycium ferocissimum | reverse complement strand
AAATAGTCGTAGGTTGCATAACTATTCTTGTACAATTCATACAAGGTGCATCCAGTCTTAGTCATAGTCTTTCCTTCTCCTAGTTTTGTTCTGCTCTACATATCTTATTGTACTAAACTCACTTTAACTGTCTATTTCGCCATATTCCTTCCCCTTCCTCTATTCACCATTTGGCCTTCTTATATCCTACTATAGGAGAGATTTCCTATCCTTTCTCCTTTGCTACCTATGTGTCACAATATCATTAGCCAATAACTCCGTTGTCAACATCTTAACCTCTAATCCAAGACCTTGCTATCCTTTATAATATCCCTTTAAGTTACTTGTTACCACTCTCTTGTCATATTCTTCCATTTTATAAGCATCCACCTTCGATGTCATATTATCCAAAGTACGTACCAATAATTCTCAAGACTGCCTCAAATACCATCTTGGCTTCTATCCGTTTATCCTGGCCTTCAGATCTCCCTAACTTGTTTCAGCATGGGATCTCACTTGAAGTTTAAGTATTCACATTAAACGTGTTGCAGTATCAGTTGATTTCATCCTACACTTGCATTTCTCTTATCCGCTTCCCCCCTTTTGGGTGTACTTATCTCATTATCTATTTATATCCCGCTCTATGTCTCCATTTCCAATTTTCAAATTCCTATGATTCTTTTTCCATACATTTGATATATTGTGCCATATCAATGTTTTCCTTTATATCATCTATAACCCAAATTACCCATGTATGAAACTCCAACACAATCATGAGGCCCTGAGAATTCTTGATATATAGTACAAAATCTAATCTGATGATTGGTACTCGAGTAATATAATTAATGTAGCAATTTATCCAAAGCCACATTCCATTTATTCCTATCAGTGATTAGCTAGTGCTTATAGTCGTTTCAAATTCTCCATTCGGTAAGAAGACTTATATTCTGATGATAAGTGTCCCAAACTTTTCTATAACACCATTTTTACCCCAACGGATATCATCTGTTTCTTCTGATAAATTCACAATACTTCAGTTATTTCGCAAATCCACAATCCTTGTCCTTTAAGGATTTTGCCATTTCCAAGGTGAAGTCATACACATGCAGTACTCCTTTATGCCTTATGTTCTTTCACCCTTGTTGTATGCCCAACGTTAACTTCTAGCTCACTCAAAATCATATCAAATTCGTCTTAATAGTGGTCTTGTCTTATCACCTTCTCGTCATACTACACCTTAAGTTCGTAGCTATATGTTTCCCTTTTATCCTATATTCATACTCAATTAATTACATCTGTCTTGAATGCTTCCTTTAGTATTCCTTTCATTTCTCTAGTCTATGTCCATCTTTTATTTTGTGCACGAGGAATCTCATGCTACTCCTGTACCCTTCGGAAAACATTATTTCTACATAACCTCTTTTATCATTCTCAAAACATATTCTGTTCATCCCTATTTGTTCTTATCATCCTAGTAATTTCTGGCACTCATTCTGCCTCGTTGGTCATCTTTCTTTAGGTTGGTCTTTCACAATTCTGTTACTTGTATTACTCGTTTTCCAAGCTATACATGTCATAATGGATCGCTACACTGTAATCCCACTTGCTTTCTTCTTATCCTCCTCTTTCTATTAACTCCTTCTCTTCCTGTGCTCGCTTTCACTTTTGTTACCACTTGACTTCTATTCTGAACTTTCCCTATCGAACTTTGTAAGTCTTTCTTGTTCGTTCTACATTTGCTTTTCCGTTTCACACTAATCACTTCATATTCTTATCTTTGCTAGGCTTTACTCATTTCTATAGCAATCCCTATAGTATTCACATCACATGCCGTTCGTAATCCATCCCATAACGTAACACTTCTTAATCTTATTCACGATTCTTCTGTGTTTTTGTTACATCCGCATTTTCGCGTATTTGAAAATTTGGAAATAACCTTGAATTGTATGGAATAAAGTCAAGTGTTGATTTGAATTAATGTATGTGTGTGTTACTCATGGGAAATATTGGTGGGGAAGTACGGTGGAAGGCAAGGGCAAGTTTGGAATTTTGGAAATTTATTTCGGGGAATTGTGAAACAAGAATTATAATTTATTGGGCCAAAAAAAAAAAAGGAGAAAATTGAGGCCCAATTCTTGGAAGTGGCCGGCCAAGGTATGGCCAAGCCCATGAAATTGTGGCCAATTTTTCCATGTGCAAAATTATAAAAAGGGATAAGAGCCTTAGAAGATTCAAGAAATTGAAAGAAAAACCAAGAGAAAAAAAAAAGAAAGCTCACGGCTCCAAGGAAAGAAGAGAAAAAAAAAAAAGAGAAAAATTTCCTAGCCTTCAACTTTGATCCAAAATCTCTTCCTTCTCGAATTCTTAACAAGTTTAAAGCGCTCTTCGACATGGTATAAGTAGTTAAGCGAGAGAACTCCGTTTGCGGGAAGTGGAAATTTGTAGAAAAAGGTGAGATTTCTATCCTTTTATGTTATGGAAGGTGTGTGCATGATATAATGATTAGAATTGTATGAGAATCATGAAAGTATGGCGTGTGTGTGCATGGCATATGTGTGTGTGGAAGATGGAAGTGGCCGTGAGCCATAGGGTATAGAGAAGTGATGAATTTGATTTTATTTAGTATGTTAAGTGTGTTGTTGTGGCTTTTGTGATGTAAAGAAAGGTTAATGAATTGAGTTAGCATGAAAGTTGGTTGTATATTGTTGTGAGAAATTATATGATTTCTATATGGTTTTTATATAATTGTGGAAGAATTGGATGGAATGTGGAATTGGTGGAATTCATGAATAATGTATGGAATGTTATTGGTATATGTTTGAATAATATTGAAGTAGTTGATGAATATGGAAAATGTTGATATTAATTTGATTATGCGAAGTTTGGAGGAAAATTATTGAACTATGTAGTAAGGGGACTTTTTGTGCCATAATATAGTTATGATGATTGTTGGGTTGTTGTTGTTGATATTTTGAGCCGAGATGATCCTCGGGGATGTTAGATTTATAGGGGAGATGCTGCCAAAATTTCGGTAGTCAAGTGTGAACTCATTATTGAAATGCTAACTCTCATGAATAGTAAGCGGTAAAGGTGACCATTTGCGGTTACGGACGAAACGGGAATTGAGCTCAAGCAAGAATAGGGCACCCGTGAGGTATGTAAAGCTATTCTTTCCCTCCTTTTTGGCATGTCCTAGGTATACTAGGCTTGAATTTAAGCCTCGGGGGTTATTCTGTTCGTCGAAATCCAATTCTGAAATGGAGCACTATTCATTCAGTGCAATTGAACTAGTATCCTCCTAACTTGTTGGAAAAATGCTCAAACGTCCGTAACTTGCCGAATGTAATCGAATTGCCTTGAATCTTCCATGAATGACTCTATTAAGTGATATTTTATAAAACTTTTCAAAACCACTCCGAAGGAGTGTGATATTTTCTAAAGCTTCCTTAAAACCACTCCGGAGAGATTGGGCGTGATATATTATTTCTAAGGCTTTTCCAAAACCACTCACGGGGGGTGCGATATTTTATTATTATTATTATCTGTTATGCCCGAAAACCATCGTTATTATTATGCCGGAAGCGGCGTGCCCGAAAGGGCCATCTTTATTATTATGCGGAAGCGGCAATGCCCGAAAATATCTTCATTATTATGCGGGAAGCGCAATGCCCGGCGGGGCCATTATCGATATCGAGCCGGAAGGGCCGCCCGATGGGGCTATTATTATTATTATTATTATTGTTATTGTTATTATTATTATTTTGCCGGAAGCGGCGCGTGTGATGTCTTGTGTCACTTATTCTCGATTTGTTAATTGGATTGCAATTATTTACTTAAGGCTTGCTTGCGACTACGCATCTACTTATGTCTTCTCTTAGCGAAGGTTGCGGGTATTGGGTTGTATGTGATTTCTTCCCTCTTAAATTATGCGCGGTGGTTATTATCTATTTATTTTCGCTTTACATATTCGGTACATATTCCGTGTCGACCCCCTTTCTTCGGGGGGCTGCGTTTCATGCCGCCCGAGTTCGGGGACGCGACCGGGGGACCCGACTTAGAGGGAGATAGCACTTTGGGAGTTAGACAGCTCCATTTGCTCGGAGGAGATCCCTGTTTTGGTATAGCTTTATATATTGTACAGGTTATACTCTATAGAAGTCTGCGAACGGCGTGGGAGTCATGGTTCTTGTTTGGCCTTGTCGGCCGTTATTTTGTTGTACGAAATGGCGAGGCCTTTGGCTCGCCTTGTGTTATGTCGTATGTATCTATATATCATGTTTTGAGATACCTCGAGCCACGTGTCGATTTTGGTATTTCATTTACAACTTTCAATTCTTGTTTTAAAAAAAAAAAATTGAGTTGACGTCTAAGGGTTCGCTCGACTCGACGAGGGTCGGGTGCCCGTCACACCCCCGACGAAGGTTGGGGTGTGACAAAGTGTGTATCGAGCGAGTCGGTCCTCGGTATGTTCGCGGTATCGTGTCTAGTAGAGTCTTGTTTATCGGTGTGTTGTGCACCACATCTATAAACGGAAGCTACGAGACATTAATAGGGTGTCATTCTTTCTTTCATGGTGTAGATCGTGCGTATAGAGCGGTGTTGTACATAAAGTCCCTAATTTAATGATCTTGTGTGCTTTCAGTAATGCCGCCTAAGAAGGGTAAAGCGACGGCGGCCCCGGAACCGGCAAGCAGCCGGGGATGAGGTAGCTAGCCAAGCCCCCGAGTCTGCTAGAGCTCGGACATACGGCAGGGATACGCATCCGGCCCTCGAGTCCTCCTACCTCCCCATCGCCGGAGGAGGGCGAGAGAGGCACACGATCCGGCCCCGGCTCCGGCTCCGGCCAAAGATCGAGTCTCCGGTTTCTCAATCGGATGCCCGAGCGTCGGGAGATTAGAGAAATGAAAGATGCCGTACGTTTGTTGACTCGGATGCTTGCTACTCGGTGAAGACGAGTAGGAGTTACGAGTATCCCGATAGGGCTGCTAGTGCCAGAGCGCGGGATTTTCTTACATTAAGTCCCCCGGAGTTTAAGGGCACGGACCCAAATGCTGATCCCCGAGAGTTCATAGATGGCATGCGGCGTGCTTTGAATATACACGAGGGCGTCGGCTACGGGTGTCCGTCGAGCTAGCCTCTTATAGGCTACGGGGCATAGCAATTAACCGGTTTCGATCTGGAGTTATCCGAGAGGGAGGGATGCCCCTCCGCCGACGTGGCGAGAATTTCGGATGCCTTCTTGCGCCATCATATGCCACACCGAGTTGAGGGCGGGCAAAGAGTTGACCGGTTTCTTCACTTGCGGCGGGGTAGCATGCATGACTCGGAGAGTATAGTGTAGGGAGTTTAATTCTTTGGCGAGATATGCCCTTCTGCGTGCGGGATATGGAGGATAGGATCCATCACTACGTGAGAGGATTAGAGCGGAGTTACGGAGGTGTGTATGGCGGTTGCCATGCGACGGTATGGATATAGCTCGCGTTCAAGCTTATGCCCGGGGGTCGGAAGATCGGAAGCGTCGGCGGGGGCTGCCTCGGAGCGGGGGTAGCGGTCGGCCAAGAGGGCCGTGTTGGAGGGCGGAATAAAGGTTCTGCCGGAGAGAGAGCGACCCCGGTCTAGCGCGTCTTCGCGGTTTCGAGGGTCACGGCGGGGTGAGAGGCATTCCTCGGCAAGGACGCAGTTCTTCCTATGCGCCGGGTCCCCGGCGGCGAGCATGGTCGGGGCAAGAGGCGATGGCCCCTCCTCGATGTGCGACTTGTGGGAGACGCCATGTGGGACGATGCCGACGGGGCGTGTGTTATACTTGTGGTGATCCGACGCACTATGCTAGAGAGTGTCCACAGGGAGTGGGCCATATCTTGCTCCCCGGAAATTCGGTAGCCGCGTCGTCACCTTCGATAAGAGCCCCCGAGACGGACCTCGTACTTCTTCCGGTCGTGGTAGGGGGCGGAGGTAGAGCACCTAGTCCCGGTGCGGGACCCCCACATCGTATCTATGCACTAGGCGGGAGACCGAGGTCCCGAGGCACCGCGGATGCCACCGAGGTAATTTAAATTCCGCGGTTGATTGTTTTAATCGATGTATGATTTATACGTACTGTCTACTTAAAGAACCTTCCCCCAAAGTACTTGTGAGACCTATAAGGCTAATTTAACATTCGAGGACGAATGTTCTAAAGGGGGGGAGGATGTTACATTCGGCATTTTCGCGTATTTGAAAATTTGGAAATAACCTTGAATTGTATGGAATAAAGTCAAGTGTTGATTTGAATTAATGTATGTGTGTGTTACTCATGGGAAATATTGGTGGGAAGTACGGTGGAAGGCCAAGGGCAAGTTTGGAATTTTGGAAATTTATTTCGGGAATTGTGAAACAAGAATTATAATTTATTGGGCCAAAAAAAAAAAGGAGAAAATTGAGGCCCGATTCTTGGAAGTGGCCGGCCAAGGTATGGCCAAGCCCATGAAATTGTGGCCAATTTTTCCATGTGCAAAATTATAAAAAGGGATAAGAGCCTTAGAAGATTCAAGAAATTGAAAGAAAAACCAAGAGAAAAAAAGAAAGCTCACGGCTCCAAGGAAAGAAGAGAAAAAAAAAGAAGAAAAATTTCCTAGCCTTCAACTTTGATCCAAAAATCTCTTCCTTCTCGAATTCTTAACAAGTTTAAAGCGCTCTTCGACATGGTATAAGTAGTTAAGCGAGAGAACTCCGTTTGCGGGAAGTGGAAATTTGTAGAAAAGGTGAGATTTCTGTCCTTTTATGTTATGGAAGGTGTGTGCATGATATAATGATTAGAATTGTATGAGAATCATGAAAGAGAGTATGGCGTGTGTGTGCATGGCATATGTGTGTGTGGAAGATGGAAGTGGCCGTGAGCCATAGGGTATAGAGAAGTGATGAATTTGATTTTATTTAGTATGTTAAGTGTGTTGTTGTGGCTTTTGTGATGTAAAGAAAGGTTAATGAATTGAGTTAGCATGAAAGTTGGTTGTATATTGTTGTGAGAAATTATATGATTTCTATATGGTTTTTATATAATTGTGGAAGAATTGGATGGAATGTGGAATTGGTGGAATTCATGAATAATGTATGGAATGTTATTGGTATATGTTTGAATAATATTGAAGTAGTTGATGAATATGGAAAATGTTGATATTAATTTGATTATGCGAAGTTTGGAGGAAAATTATTGAACTATGTAGTAAGGGGACTTTTTGTGCCATAATATAGTTATGATGATTGTTGGGTTGTTGTTGTTGATATTTTGAGCCGAGATGATCCTCGGGGATGTTAGATTTATAGGGGAGATGCTGCCAAAATTTCGGTAGTCAAGTGTGAACTCATTATTGAAATGCTAACTCTCATGAATAGTAAATCTGGTAAAGGTGACCATTTGCAGATTCTGGACGAAACGGGAATTGAGCTCAAGCAAGAATAGGGCACCCGTGAGGTATGTAAAGCTATTCTTTCCCTCCTTTTTGGCATGTCCTAGGTATACTAGGCTTGAATTTAAGCCTCGGGGGTTATTCTGTTCGTCGAAATCCAATTCTGAAATGGAGCACTATTCATTCAAAGGCAATTGAACTAGTATCCTCCTAACTTGTTGGAAAAATGCTCAAACGTCCGTAACTTGCCGGAATGTAATCGAATTGCCTTGAATCTTCCATGAATGACTCTATTAAGTGATATTTTATAAAACTTTTCAAAACCACTCAAGGGAGTGTGATATTTTCTAAAGCTTCCTTAAAACCACTCCGAAGGGGGTGTGATATATTATTTCTAAGGCTTTTCCAAAACCACTCGAAGGGGTGTGTACAAAACCATTCAGGGGTGTGATATTTTATAAGACTTTTCAAAAAACCACTCCGAAGGGTGCGATATTTTATTATTATTATTCTTTGTTATGCCCGAAGGGCCATCGTTATTATTATCTTAGGAAGCGGCAATGCCGAAGGGCCATCTTTATTATTATACGGAAGCGACAATGCCCGAAGGGGGGGTATCTTCATTATTATGCGGGAGCGGCAATGCCGAAGGGGCATTATCGATATCGAGCGGAAGCGGGCGGGATTACTAGGCTTATTATTATTATTATTATTATTGTATTGTTATTGTTATTATTATTTTGCGGAAGCGGCGCGTGTGATGATCGTGTGTCACTTATTTTATTTGTTAATTGGATTGCAATTATTTACTTAAGGCTTGCTTGCGACTCGTACATCTACTTATGTCTTCTCTTAAGCGAAGGTTGCGGGTATTGGGTTGTATGTGATTTCTTCCCTCTTAAATTGCGCGGTGGTTATTATCTATTTATTTTCGCTTTACATATTCGATATATTCGAAATCGACCCCACTTTTTCGGGGGGCCTGCGTTTCATGCCCGCGAGGTTCGGGGGCGCGACCGGGGGACCCGGCTTAGAGGGAGATAGCACCGGGGAGTTAAACGACTCCATTTGCTCGGAGAGCTTGTCCTGTTTTGGTATAGCTTTATATATTGTACGGGTTATACTCTATAGAAGTCTGCGAACAGCGTGGGAGTCATAGTTCTTGTTTGGCCTTGTCGGCCGTTATTTTGTTGTACAGAAATGGCAGAGGCCTTTGGCTCGCCTTGTGTTATGTCGTATGTATCTATATATCATGTTTTGAGATACCTCGAGCCACGTGTCGATTTTGGTATTTCATTTACAACTTTCAATTCTTGTTTTAAAAAAAAAAAATTGAGTTGACGTCTAGGTTCGCTCGACTCGACGAGGTCGGGTGCCCGTCACACACGACGAAGGTTGGGGTGTGACAGTTTTAATTACACTCTATGGACTAGCCGTACTTAACCCGTCACCCTTTCTGGTCAATCTCATCCTTAATATTTTACAAGCTGTCTTATCAATACCTTCATGACTTGTCATAACTCTTTCTTCCTCTGTACTTTTGTCTTAATCATATTACTACTCCTTTTAATTATAAACTCGTTGTAATTTACCCTATTGATCGGTTCACTCGATATCTCAATAAGATGTTCAATGTACGAGTGCCACCTTTTTGTGAATTATCCCTTAACATCACAATACCTTCCGAATTACCCAGCATTTCACCAACATCGTATGAAATACATGATCCTAGACAGCCCACAAGTTCAAGTTTTCCTTCCACAATTTCCATCTCCAATTAGTTGATTGAGAACTAATAAAATGTTACGATGAAGCATTCTCCAACCACCACCAGAAGAAAACTAGAATCCGACAAGCACCACAAGACTTCTTAGTGCTTGATTCACATAGTTTACCTCCATATTTGTTCTTGGGTCGTGAGCGAACCATTTAGTTCATAAATTACTTACTGTGTGCTTTGTACTTTTCAATAGAAGTGAAACTTAATTACCGGATGTTTTTGCCCTCCACATGAAAGCCTTTCTAAAGCAAAAATGCGGTGAAGGTATCTGGTCCGTCATATGTGAATTGTAAAGTTTGCCGCTCGTATAGGCTCTTTTTTTTCTTTTCCTTTTTTGAATTAAAATTTCCCAAGTAAGAACGGTACCCCTTACGGATGACATGGAGGGTATTTCTTAAAGCTTTAGTTCAACATAATAATTTACCCTATCGGTATCAACTTTCAAGACGTATTATGAACTTATATCTCCTTCTCCTCTTTTCCTATTCCCAGGAAAAATTTGGGCGAGTTTCTGTATCCGTACTTCTTACTATCCCAAAACCTGCACGCAGGAAATACCAACAATGCCTCACAGGGCCAACATATATACGCTTATATCATATCGTATTATAGCCACACAGGGCTCCCAATTTCCAGTAAAAAGTATAAAGGTGTCGGGACTTACCTCACATATCGCACCTCGAGGCGTACCTGATCCTTTAACGATCTGTCCTGTTATACTTTCCTATCCACCTTCTCTTTCACCCTCCAACTTTACATTTCAATCATATTTCAATATTCTTACCTTATCCGACATGCATCTTTCACATCGTTGCTTACTTGTGGACTTTGTAGCTTCCAATATCGTCAGTCGCTTTCTGCTATCGATGTCCTTCTCAGCTGAAATCAAAGGTTAGTATAAGGAATTTCATTTACTATGACTGGGCTCTATCGCACGATCTTAGATATGAAAGAAAGGTAACATCCTAAATGTCCTGTAGCTTCCTGTTTATAGATGTGGTGCACAACACACCGATAAACAAGACTCTACTAGACACGGTCTATAGACACTCGAGGATGGCTGCTTCGATACCACTTTTGTCACGACCCAACCCCGTAGGCCGACCTATGCCCGACCTGGACACCGTATACGTACCTATTAAATATAGTCAAACTGAAACTATGACAATATGGAACTTTACAAAAGAACTCCGAAAGTCCGTAGCGTCATCATATATGTATATTCAGATAAACTGTCTCCTGAGGAATCATAACTGATCAAATCATAAGATGATACGCAAGCCGACAAGGATGCCACTACACATCAATATCATGTCATATGCAAGCCGCATAGGTTTGCCACTACTGAGATGGACATCATACCATAACACATCGTATAGACACGGCTTGGAATTTTTCTTATACACAACCCACACATATGTCTACGGACCTCTAAGAGTAACAACGAAGTATTTATATGACGGACGGGCCCCGCCGACCCCCGAGGAAACATATATATATACCATAGGGTGAAAAGTGCCAAAAGTATAGACTCCGGAACAAAGGAGCACTCCAAGACAGCTGAGTAGAAAGCTTAAGCTGAAGGGTCACCAAATCGAGCATCTGAACCTGCGGGCATGAAACGCAGCCCCCCGAAGAAAAGGTCGATGCGGTATGTACCGAGTATATAAAGCATGAAATACATCAAAAACATCATTACCGAAGAGAGAAATTTCGAGAGACAATATGGTAATCAAGAAATCACTGTACCTGTGCCTTGTAAAGCAAGTCATACATATCATTATCATATACCATACCCGGCCCATCATGGGACTCGGTGACATAACTAGATAATCATCCTGTACATATGCATATATAACGTGTCCCGGCCCTCTAGTGAGGGACTCAGTAAATAAAATCATCATATACATATACATATAACGTGTCCCGGCCCTCTAGTGAGAGACTCGGTGAATAAAGTCATCATATGCCCTCCTGGACGCCATCCCCATATCATCATATCATCATGTCATCATATCATCATATACATATAACGTGTCCCGGCCCTCTAGTGAGGGACTCGGTGAATAATGCAATGAAGCTATGCACGAGAACATGTCCTGGCCCAGGACTCAGTGAAAGAAGTAATAACGACAAGCACGAATTGAGTAGTGAGCAACCATATGCATATAAATCATCTTTTGAGACTCAATAGATAAGTAAACTAATCAACGCTCGAGTATTAAAATGATAGTCATGTTAAGTTTCCTCTAACGTCATTAAGAACTATATTAAGGAAAGCCTCAGGAGTCATAAACATGTATCAAGTCAATCCGAGTCAGTCTACAAAAGTTATGACATTATTCGTTATAGAATCTTTTAAGAATAGGAACTTTTATGCATCATTTACTTACTTAGTCATATAAAAGACTCGAGGGCAATATATATATCATCATAAGGAATCAAATATCAAGAAATGAATAGGAATCATAAAACATGCTCGGAACTTATGAATAGAGTTACCCCAAAGCTCATATCGTTTCATACTTACATCTAGGATATGCCAAAAGAAAGAAAGGATAGGTCTTACATACCTGTTGACGACTAATCGCAAAACCATTCGCTTTGTCGCTCTTTTTAGCCTATTTAACATAAGAGTAACATTATCGTTAGTAACTATACTTTCTAGTTCGTAAATCCGTAACCAACCGCCTATAGAACTTATTCTTTAACTTATACATTCTCGTTTAGGACTATCCATTAGTTAGGGCTTAACGAAAATCGGGCAGCATTTCCCCTATATATTCGTCTAACCCGAATTTCCAATTATTCTCCTGTTAACACAGAAATACCAACAATGACCATAATAGAAATATTCATACCAACTCTTTACAATCCAACTCATAAACATCTCAAACAATCCAATAACCTTTCTTAATCCTTTTCCAATCCAAATCACTAACATTTAAGATCATACGCCAAACGGACGAACATACACTTTATATACAATACGTTATGCGCTTCTTTCCTTCGAATTTAGAAGCCATATCAACGACGACACGACAATAACACGAACAACAACGTGTGAACATAGACCATACTTTGAATCTTTTCAACTCAACAATTCCATACAACAACTACAACTCCTAATATCAACGATTTCATGCAATTTCTTACTTCCAATTTCATCCAATCCAATTTTAATCCATCCTTTACAATACTATTAACACAATTACACCATAAAACAAGAAAATCTCACCTTAATTTTTCTCGGAAGAATTTCTACTCTTAATTGCTCCAATTTCACAATTTCTTCTTCCTCAATTCAATATCCAATGTTGCTATCACCTCCTTGAAGTTGTAAATCACTTGGAACTTGATCAAAATGAGCAACCAAAATATTTTTGCTCAATCACCATGGCTGGCCGAGAGCTTGGCAGCCATGGAAGTTTTCTTTTCTTTTTTTCTTTTTTTTTGGGTGAAATGAAAATGAAATTGCTAATCTATACTAAATAAAATTTATAAACAATTTATGTTTTAACTAAAATTGAAAGTTAAAGGTTTCTACTCTTTGTCCAAAAAAAAATTCTGCCTTTAACTTGACTCGATTTGCTTGCGAATAATTCGACATATAAATATACGGGGTATAACACTATCGCTTGCTCGTTCTCCTTTAATGCACTCGTTTATACCTTCAAGATAATTCGTATCAACAATAGCTGTATCATCGTGAAAACATACTTACTAAAGCTATAGAAATTTGGGCAGCATTTCCTTCGTTTATACTACTTTCCTCCATATTCCATATCAACTCCAAACATTCACAATGACAATCACAATATCACTACAACAATCTCCATTCATTCATATGGTTCACAATTCACAATTCCATCCCAATTCTCCATAATTTATGACTAAGGCTCACTTTCGCATTCTTTCGTATCCAATGCTTATTTCATGTTCTAGATATCATTTATAACGTATTTATAACATCAACATACTCATTTCCATGATTCAATCCAACTACTACTCACTAATGGCACTTTTCACACATTCATGACCCATTTCACATACTCTTCTACAATTCATGAGTCTTAACTTATAAATACTTCAAACAACATGTAAAGACCATGAAAATTACCTTAGATGATGGAGGAATAAGCTTAGAATGGTGATTCACCCTTAGCACCAAAACCCTACTTTATCTCTCTTGGGATTTCTTGATTTGGATGACTTCTAATGGGTTTCCTTCACTTGATTCTCTTTATTTCTTGTTGTTGATCCTTGATTTCTCTTGTTTTCTTATGGATGAAGTGTTTGGAACTCTCTAGAGGTTTCTTGAATGGTGGAGGTATGAGATGAAATGAAATGGAAATGAAAAATGGTCCCTTATATAAAAATCCATTTCGGCCTTCGACCAAGATATACGGACCAACATACGGTCCGTATAAAATCTACTGACCGTATGTTGAACCGTATATTTGGTCCAGTGAATCATGACATGCTGGGCTGGATCTACGGCTGGACATACGGTCCGTAGATCTTATACGGCCAGTATGTCTGGCCGTATGTTTGCCCAGTTTTTCGAGAGTTGTTTCGTCGACTCGTTTGATCTCCGATCCTTATGGAACCTTCTTAACACTTGTTCCTTACTTCAATACCATTCTAAGGGACGTTATAACTCTTTCTCAAAGGGTCATTAAGACATTATGAACTTAATACTCGTAATTCTTATTCGTTACGCTCGACTTGCGACTCACTTCCCGTAACAACTTTCTTTCCTTAACTCGAATGTCTTTGGAAATCTTAATTAGGATCATCAAATACTAATTCTTACTTGTCCAAACCCCGTATACATCATACCCCTCGCTCGTCTATTCACTGTACGCTAACGGGGAAATTTTTTCGAGGTGTAACATTCTTCCCCCCTTTTGGAACATTCGTCCTCGAATGTTAAGTCGTCGGGGATTCTAGAAAAATTTCGCCAGAGTTTCCCCTATAATATGGCGATACCATCCTGTCACGACAACCCATAATATCATTGCCTCACAGGGCCACAACACAATAGCAATATAAATTGGCCACACACGACCCATATACATACAAATAAAGCATACATACCTTATCATCTCGGCGTTTCGTCATAGCTTTCTTCTGGGGGCTGAAATAAATGTGGATATGTGGATTTCATCTTCTCTTCCGCTTCCCAAGTCATCTCTTCCCGGTTATTATTTCGCCATAGGACTTTGACTGAAGCTATTTCCTTATTTCGAAGTCTTCGTACTTGCCTGTCTAAAATGGCAATAGGCACTTCTTCATAAGCTAGCTTTTCTGTGATCTGAACATCATCTATTGGCACGATCTTTGTGGGATCTCCCACACATTTACGGAGCATTGAAACATGAAATACTGGATGAACTAATTCAAGCTCTGAAGGCAATTCTAATTCATACGCCACTTGACCCATTTTGCGGATGATTTTGTAGGGTCCAATGTATCGAGGACTTAACTTTTCTTTCTTACCGAATCTCATCACCCCTTTCATCGATGATACTTTTAAGAACACCCAATCATTAACTTGAAATTTTAAATCTCGCCGGCGGTTATCCGCATAAGATTTTTGGCGACTTTGGGCTGTCAATAACCGTTCTCGGATCACCTTGACTTTTTCTACAGCTTGTTGAATCAACTCGGGGCCTATTAATTGCACTTCTCCGACATCAAACCATCCAATTGGAGATCTACATTTCCTTCCATATAACGCTTCATACGGATCCATTTGGATACTGGAATGATAGCTATTATTATAGGCAAATTCAATTAGGGGTAAGTGGTCATCCCAACTACCACCAAAATCTAAAACACATGCCCTTAGCATATCCTCCAAGGTCTGTATAGTACGTTCGGCTTGTCCGTCAGTCTGCGGGTGAAAAGCCGTGCTGAGCCTTACTTGAGTACCTAGACCTTCTTGAAAGGATTTTCGTAACTTAGCGTAAAATCGCGCTCCTCTCCGTGATGATAGATATTGGAATACCATGAAGTCTCACAATCTCCTTAAGATATAACCTTGCATAATCTTCAATGAATATGTAGTTCCCGACCGGGAGAAAATGGGCTGCCTTTGTCAATCTATCCACAATCACCCATACAGAATCATACTTGCCTCGAGAACGGGGCAATCCTACAATAAAATCCATATTGATTGTCACACCCCAATTTGATAGGGCATGATGGGCACCCGACCCTTAATTAGGTGTTCTACCTTCACTTGCGAATTTGGACATTGTGCGACTCTCTCGTTATACTTATAATCTTACTGAACTCTTAAATCATGAAATGAATGCATAATCAAAGCTTTTAAAAGAACAACATGCTTTTCGTCTTTCTTAACTCAAGTAAAATCGGTAAACATATGAAATCTTCTCTTTTGGAAACTTCAACATAATGCATAATGATACATCGGCTTACTCTGTGTCCAGCCGCTTACAAAAATGACATGTTATATACGTGACTTTCTTTCTTCGCAAAGTCTCTAACATGGCTCAAGATACCATAGAAAAAATACTTCACATCATACTCGGCAAAGGCACTCTCCTTGGAAGGAAATGGAGCTCGCCAATCCGTAGATATCAACATGAAACATCTTCTACTAATATCCTCTACCCATCCGTATACACCTTTTCATGCGTGGCATGAAACGCATGATGCCCCGAAGAAAGGGGGTCAGTACGGAATATGTACTGAGCATGTAAAGCATGAAATACAGTAAACAGGATCATACTGAAATAAGGAGTATAGAAAATCATAAGGCTTGCCTCTGAAACATAAATCATGCATATCAATATCATATCCAATTCGATTATGGGACTTAGAGTGACATAAGTAAATAATCATCATGTACATATGCATATATAACGTGTCCCGCCCTCTAGTGAGGGACTCGGTAAATAAAATCATCATATACATGTACATATATATATATATATATATATATATATATATATATATATATATATATATATATATGCGTGACGCGGTGAATAGAATCATCGTATGCCATCATGCATATGCCATCCCCATATCATCATATATATATATATATAACGTGCCCGGCCCTCTAGTGAGGGACGCGGTGAATAATGCGGGAGTTGTGCACGAATACATGCCTCGGCCCGGGACTCGCGAAGGAAAGAAGTAATAACGCCTAGCACGAGCGAGTAGTGAGAAACCATATGCATATAAATCATCTTTTCGACTCGATAGATAAGTAGACAAATCACGCTCGAGCATCAAAACGATAGTCATGTTAAATCCGTTCTAAATGCCATTGGGACTGCAATAAAGAGAATTTTAGGGATCGTAGACATGTATCAAACCAATCCGAGCCCGCCCATGAAAGTTACGGGCAATAATCTTTTACGAACATATCAAAGCAATCCGAGCCCGTCTATGAAAGTTACGGACATTATTCAACATAGAATCCTTTAGGAACAAAACTCTTTATGCAACATTTACTATCCAATCATACAAAAGACACAAGGACCATAGCTCGACTATATTAAGAGTGCGAATATCAAGAAGTGAATAAGAATCGTAGACATGCTCGGATCTTAGGAATAGAGTTACCCCAAGGCTCGTATCATATCTTACTTACATCTAAGACATGTCAAAAGAAAAGAAGGGTAAGCTTTACATACCTGTTCCACCTCTTATTAGCTACGCTTATTCATCCAAGCTCGTAAGCCTACACTTAAAAGGATTCACACTAACGTTAGACTCTTTATTGCACACTTGTACCAAGTTTCAAATCAAACTATTCCATATTCTGCCGAAAATCGGGCAGCATCTCCCCTGTTTATATGCCTAGCCCAAATTCTCAATTCAACAACCAACAACAACAACAATAATACCCACATCAACAACACTATTATTCATACCAACATATTCCATAAACATCCCACACGACGTTTTTCAACATACAACAACAATATGCACTTTCTTCCATCCCAATCAAGGAGTATAATCTCATCAATACGCCAACAATGTTAGATACCATTTTTATATGCGTAAATCAGTCCATCCACACGGCCACAACACGTTCAAAATAGCCCATAAACACAACAACTACAATACAACACTTTATGATCTTTTCTCCATAACTAGTTTTATTTTTAAGGCTTGCTAGACCTTCAAATAAACTCAACATAAAAGATGGGATAAATAACATACCTTATACTTGAAGAAACTCAGCCACATCAACTTTCTCCAACGCCAAGCTTAAGTAGAAGCAAGAACAATTACCTTTCACGGACTAGTTTGGCGTAATCTTGTTAAATTCTTGATTTATCGGACTATAATATTTGGGAGATGTTTTGAGAGGCTTCTAGGACTCTTTGGAATGTTAATATGCTGAAAAAAATGGGGTGATGGGGTATTTATAGCCCCCCTAGGTCGGTTCCACCGACTTATTCATGTGGGGCCCGCGGAACCATTTGGCAGCTTGGGGTCTTGCTCTTAAAATGGCCATAACTCTTGATTCCGACATCGTGTGAGGGCCCACGACCTATGGTTGGAAATCTCTTTCAATTATATACAACTTTTATTCTTGGTGTTTTTCCAAATTCCAAACTTATAATGCCGTTTTTGCCCCTCCAAGTCAACTCATCCGAAAACGTTTCCTTAAATCGTCCTTTTGGAGGGCTTATGTCCATATTTGGCTTATGGGTCCTTCTTAGGACTTGCTCAAATTTCCATGTACTACTTGTATCACTTATAATATATCCTTTACAAAATCCCGACATGTGGGCCCCACCTTAACTCATGGTTTCGAGGGCTATCATCGAGTGATCATGTTAACCGATTTACTCCATACACTCTCCAAATGTCATATATATGTTCTTATGCTCAGATAACATAATCTTCATCCATAATCCTTGTGTAACTCTGCTCTCCCCTGAGCTCATACTAAGCCGTCCACAATCTTGATAACGCGAAATTTTCCAAGGTGTAACATCCTTCCCTCCTTAGAAACATTCGTCCTCGAATGTTAAACTAGTCTTACAGGGTCTTATAGGCACTTCGGGGGAGTTCCTTTTATAACTACCACATACATATTTATTTATCAATCAACATAACCACTCTAGGAATTTAGATTACTCAATAGGCATAGGAAATAAGTAGGGATACTTATTCTTCATCTCCTCTTCGGCTTCCCAGGTCATCTCCTCCCTATTATTGTTCCGCCACAATACCTTAACGGAAGTCACGTTTTTAGTACGCAACTTTCTCGCCTGACGATCCGGTAGCTACAGGGTTTTCCTCGTACGCTAGCTCTTCTGCTACCTGGACATCATCCACAGAGAATACCCTAGAAGAGTCATACTTCCGCGAGTGCGAGGTAAGTTTGTCATGAAGTCCATATTCTGAATCTTCACCTCCCGTATTTCTTCTCGACTCCTTTAAAATACCTTAGTTATCACTCTACCTTTTGTTCTTAGCCTCTATCCTTGGAGTTAGTTATCAAGTAGCGATGAAGTCCCCTCATATAATAACTTTACATAGCCGCTCTTTTAACTATCATCTTTGGTATATTATCAAGAATTTGACATATAAATTCACCCTCTTTTAGTAACCAGTTCGATCATCTTGCTTAAATCATCTTATAATCCCCCTTCACTCAACTCGTAACATTCTAGGCACATTATCTCATGTCATTTCTTTATCTTTAATTCAAACTCTTCTATTGTCCCTTTGCTCAAATCTTGCTCTCAACTTTCCGGTCACACATTATGTTGCAATCTTTACAAGAATATGCGAAAGTGCTCAAATTAGCCCAAGAAATACCTTAGCGTGGCTTCACTAATCCTTATGTTTTACTTTGTCTTCGCCTCTCTTATCTTACAACCGGTATCGGGATAGATCTTTGGTTCAACCATAGCCATGTCCTGTTTGCCCTCAATACTAATTCTATCTCGGTAATTTAGCTTAAACCATCTTTACATCTTTCCTTAATGCACCCAGAATATTATAACCGTATTGTTATTACTGAATCCAAACTTTTCTCATTAAGTATTTGCTTGGTCTCATCCCTAGCATATAAATATTCATAGGTAACATAACTACCCTTGTACGACTTGTATAAAGTATACTCGATCTTAGTCACGATCTTTCCTTCTCCTGGTTCATTCTACTTCACATATTCCCTCCGTACTAACATTCGCTTATAGCCTATTTTGTCATACTCCTTTCCCTTCCTTTATTCACTCCTTTGATTTTCTCACTTCCTACTATAGGAGGTCTTCTATCTTTCTCCTTGCTACTTATAGGTCGCAGTATCATTAGCGAACAACTCTATTGCCCACATCTTAGCCTCTAATCCAAAGATAACAATGTTATCTTTCACAATGTCTCTGTAAGTTACTCGTTACTTTCCCTTGTCGTATTCTTTTTTTTTTTTAAAGCATCCACTTTCCAATGTCATATCATTCAAGATCTCTACCATTAACTCTCAGCACTATCTCAATTATCATCCTGACTTCTACCCCTTTATTGCTGGCTTTTAGATCTTACTACTTGTCTTAGTAAGGAATCTTACCTGTAGCCCAAGCATCCGTATCAAATATATTGTAGTGTCGATTGTCTCCATCTTACACTTGCATCTCTCGCACCCGCTTCCCCCCTTAAGGGTGTACTTATACTATTACCCGATTATACTTTGCCCTATGTCCGTATTTCCAATCTCAATTAGGCGGCACTTTTATTCCGACATTTTGATCCCCTTGCCTCCCATCTACTCACTTTCTTTCTTTTCCAAATATCATTGTATTAGAACTTTCCAAGCTTAGCCTGTAGTGAAAACAGCATCAACTTGCCTTGTAACATTTGTGCCATTTATTTTTCTTTTTCACTTGAACTTCGTTACCCTGTCCAATTAGTGCCTTCCAAATACCGCCACGTTAGTTACCAGAATACACATATCCGTGATATAGCCATGTACGGGATATCATGTGCATACCTATATATATATATATATATATTATAATACTATCTTGCTTACAAAATATTTCCAAACGCTATTCAGCTTACCCTGCTTCTAGAGTTGTGATGCACCTTTTTTCTCTCTTCACCGGGTCGTCCGCCTCGTCCTATGTGACCTCTTAAGGTTTCCGCCCACTCGTATACTCTAATTTCCCTTAGGCTACTCTAGCTTCCCATTTGGTTCTCCCCGTGTCCGACTTTATAGGACTTTTAGTACACTTCCCGGGGGTCACCCATCCTAAAATTTCTCTCACTCCAAAGACGCTTAACCTTGGAACTCTGATGAAATACGATGCTTTAATGCTAGTATGATAGCGTCCACCTCACCGCATGACCTTCATCACATAATCTGGAGTAAGTTGAAGTCTTAACAGATTCCGAAACGTTCTCATAACACATCTCCCTCCGAATTAGAAAGGGTCTCTTACTCTTCTGACTCCACAATTACTATTTTAGCCCTTTTTCAATCCTCAATATTCACTTTTCACCTATGGATATGACTACTTTCCGTCCTAGACTTCCGTATTCCCAATGGTGATGAACACACCTTGATCGCCGTTACTTATAAATACTTGGTTATCGGCCTTTGGATTTCTCGCTCTCATTTTACCTCGTTCCTCATCCTTTCTATAACCGAGTCTTTCACAGTCCCCGTCACTTATAGTACTCGTATCCTTGGCTACACATGTCATGATCTATTACTACACCGTTATCTCGCTTTCTTCTTATTTTCTTCTTCCAATTACCCTTTCTTTTCTTACACTCGCTATCATTTCTGTTATTATATAACCCTTATTCCAACTTTCCCTACAGAACTTGATAAGCCTTCCTTATTCGTTCTATAGCTCGCTTTTCCGTTTCACACTTGCCTTTATATTCTAGCTACATAGATCACATCATAGCTTTGGCCACCTTCTCACTAGGCTTTACTTATTTTCATAACAATCCCCATTATATTCACATTATATCTTATTCGTAATCAATCCTATAATATAACACTTCTTAACCCTTTACCCTTTCCGATCAACTTTATCCTTAATATCTCACAAGCTGTCTTATCAATACATTCATATCCATCACAATTCTTTTCCTCCGTACTCTTGTCTTAATCATACTATTACTTCTTTTAACTATAAGCTCGTCATAATTCATCCCTGCTTATCAATTCAGTCGGTACCTTAAATAACACTCCATCAAGATTTACCAGCCCTTTTCTAAATCATCTCTTAGGATTACAAGCCCTCTCCAAATTCTTTTACCATATCGATATCGACCTTCTAATTATTATTATCCTCAATTCAAAGAATTAACTTCTTTCTCGATGTCGGCCGTACTCGTAGCTTAGTCAAATCTTATCATTACTATTGGCACGACCTTTCAAGACATATTACAAACCTATATCTCATTCTCTCTTTATTTCTAGGAAAATTTTGGCAGAGTTTCCTCTGTAATTGTTACTATCTCAAAACTCGCACGCAGAAATACCAACAATGCCTCACAGGGCCAACATATATATATATATATATATATATATATATATATATATATATATATATATCATATCACAGCCACACAGGGCTCCCAATATCAACAACCGTACAAAAATAATAAGTATACCTCGTATGCCCAATTCAAACTGCACCCGTTACACTTTCTTGTTCACTTTCCCTTTTAATCTTCAACTTGTATTTCAATCGTACTTCAATATCTTACCCGACATATATCTTTCATACCTTTGCTTACCTGCGTGCTTTGTAACTTCCAATATCGCTAGTCACTTTCTTCTGTCGATGCCATTCTTCTGCTGAAATCAAAGGTTAGTATAAGGAATCTCATTTCCTATGACTTGGCTCTATGGCACGATCTTAGATGTGAAAGAAGAGTAACCACCCTAGATGCCCCGTAGCCTCCTGTTTATAAATGTGGCGCGCTTCACACCATAAACAGGACTTTACTGGACACGACTTTGCAGACAACCCCTAGGACGAACCGCTCTGATACCAATTTGTCACACCCCAATTTGATAGGGCATGATGGGCACCCGACCCTTACTTAGGGCCGAGCGAACCCGCTGACTTTCGTTATACTTATAATCTTACTGGACTTTTAAATCATGAAATGAATGCATAATGAAAGCTTTTCAAAGAACAACATGCTTTTCGTCTTTCTCAACTCAAGTAAAATCGGTAAACATATGAAATCTGTAACATAATGCATAATGATACATCGGCTTACAGAGCCGCTTACAAAACTGACATGTTATATACGTGACTCTGTCTGCAAAGTCTCTAACATGGCTCAAGATACCATAGCAAAAATACTCTAACTCGGCAAAGACTCCGGAAGGAAATGGAGCTCGCCAATCCAGCTGGAACATCTTCTACTAATATCCTCTACCCATCTGTATACACCTGCGTGGCATGAAACGCAGCCCCCCGAGGAAAGGGGGTCAGTACGGAATATGTACTGAGCATGTAAAGCATGAAATACAGTAAACAGGATCATACTGAAATAAGGAGTATAGAAAATCATAAGACTTGCCTCTGAAACATAAATCATGCGTATCAAGATCATATCCAATACATTATGGGACTTAGAAACATAAGCAAATAATCATCATGTACATATGCATATATAACGTGTCCCGGCCCTCTAGTGAGGGACTCGGTAAAAAATCAAAATCATCATATACATGTACATATATATATATATATATATATACCGCCCTCTAGTGAGGGACGCGGTGAATGAAATCATCAAATGCCATCCTGGCCGCCATCCCCATATCATCATATATATATATATATATATATATATATATATATATATATATATATATATAACGTGTCCCGGCCCTCTAGTGAGGGACTCGGTGAATAATGCAGCCGAATTGTGCACGAATACGTGTCCCGGCCCGGACGTAGTGAAAGAAGTAATAACAGCCGCACGAGCGAGTAGTGAGAAACCATATGCATATAAATCATCTTTTAAGACTCGATAGATAAGTAGACAATCAACGCTCGAGCATATCAAAACGATAGTCATATTAAATCCGTTCTAAAAGCCATTAGGACTACGTTAAAGAGAGTCTTAGAGATCGTAGACACGTATCAAACCAATCCGAGCCCGCCCATGAAAGTTACGGCATTATTCATTATAGAATCCTTTACGAACGAATCAAAGCAATCCGAGGCCGCTTCTATGAAAGTTAGGACATTATCCGACATAGAACCCTTTAGGAACAAAACTCTTTATGCAACATTTACTATCCAATCATACAAAAGACACAAGGACCATACTCGACTATATTAAGAGTGCGAATATCAAGAAGTGAATAAGAATCGTAGACATGCTCGGATCTTAGGAATAGAGTTACCCCAAGGCTCGTATCATATCTTACTTACATCTAAGACATGCCAAAAGAAAGAAAGGGTAAGCTTTACATACCTGTTCCACCTCTTATTAGCTACGCTTATTCGTCCAAGCTCGTAAGTCTACATTTAAGAGGATTGCCACTAACGTTAGCCTCTTTATCGCATACTTACCAAGTTTCAAATCAAACTATTCCATATTCTCGCCGAAAATCGGGCAAAGCATCTCCCCGTTTATATGCCTAGCCCAAATTCTCAATTCAACAACCAACAACAACAACAATAATACCCACATCAACAACACTATTATTCATACCAACATATTCCATAAACATCCCACACGACGTTTTTCAACATACAACAACAATATGCACTTTCTTCCATCCCAATCAAGGAGTATAATCTCATCAATACGCCAACAATGTTAGATACCATTTTTATATGCGTAAATCAGTCCATCCACATGGCCACAACACGTTCAAAATAGCCCATAAACACAACAACTACAATACAACACTCTATGACCTTTTCTCCATAACTAGTTTTATTTTTAAGGCTTGCTAGACCTTCAAATAAACTCAACATAAAAGATGGGATAAATAACATACCTTATACTTGAAGAAACTCAGCCACATCAACTTTCTCCAACGCCAAGCTTAAGTAGAAGCAAGAACAATTACCTTTCACGGACTAGTTTGGCGTAATCTTGTTAAATTCTTGATTTATCGGACTATAATATTTGGGAGATGTTTTGAGAGGCTTCTAGGACTCTTTGGAATGTTAATATGCTGAAAAAAAGGGGCTGATGGGGTATTTATAGCCCCCTAGATCGGTTCCACCGACTTGTTCATGTGGGGGGTCTTACTTTAAAATGGCCATAACTCTTGATTCCGACATTGTGTGAGGGACTAAGACCTATGGTTGGAAAGCTATTTCAATTATCTAACTTTTATTCTTGGTGTTTTTCCAAATTCCAAACTTATAATTCCGTTTTTGCCCCTGCAATTCAACTCATCTTTAAACGTTTCCTTAAATCGTCCTCCTAATTATTATTCCATATTTGGCTTAACTCCTTTTTCAAAGTTGCTCAACTTTCAACTGTAGTCAAATCATATTATAATTTATCCTTTACACAACCTCAACATGCATATCACAAACGCATACCCCATTAACTTGTTTTATTTCCTAGAAAAATTTAACCGATTTCCTCCATACACTCTCCAAAAGAAATATATAACAATGCCTCCGCCAACACATATATATACATATCATATCATATCGAGCCACACTAAGCCGTCCAATGGCTCTTGATCAATAACCAAGATGTGAAAATGATGGACTTCCCCATGTATGTCCAATTTCCATTGCTTGCAATAATCCTCCCGCTTTTGATGTTCCAACTTTACATTTCAATCATACTTTAATGCCTTGAATTCCGACATATGCCCTCCGTACCTTTGCATGCCATCCTCACCAATACATCAATCGCTTTCTTAAGATCATATCGTTATTCTCATTCCCGTGAAATTAAAGGTTAGTACGGAGAATCTCATTTCCTATGACTTGGCTCTATCGCACGATCTAGGAGACATAGCCTACTTTGGTACCTAAATGCCCATCCGTGAAACTCCGAATGTTTATAAGTGTTGCCGGAAACTTCACACCTTTATAAACAAGGGGATCCTCGTATAATATCCAAGGACAATCCGGGATTGTTAACCCGACTCCGATACCACTTTTGTCACGACCCCGTAAACCGCCCCCCGATATACTTACCCGTACACCCGCTAATCGAAGTAGCACACGAATAACTTACACAAGATACAAATAGCATATATATATATACGTAAAAGGAACACCGCCCCGAAGTCATTACAAATATACATATACGTACGTCGCCATAACTTCAAGAGAAAATATCACATATAAGGTGAGTGAGGCTATCATAGTGTAAGGATCCAAGTCACGAATCACACAGACACAACAGAACAGTGATTACCCACAACCCACACATATATGTCTACAGACCTCTAAGAATAACAATAGAATCATATGACGGGACAGGGCCCCGCCGTACCCGTGACTAAACATATGCACATATACAATAACAGAATCTGGATCGAAGTATAGGCTCCAGAACGAGGGAGCGCTCCAAGACAGCTGAACAGGAATCCTAAGCTGGTGGATTACCCAAATAAGTACCCTCACATACCTTTGTCGCATGAAAACGCAGCCCCGAAGAAAGGGGGTCCTTGAATATGTACTGAGTATGCAAAGCATGGAATATAGTAAACAAGATCATAATCAAAACCAGAAGTACAAAAAAGTAAATGCAATGTCCAGAATATAAAAATGCTTACTCATAAAACATAAATCATGCATGGGGCTCTTAGAATATGGTCACCCGCCCGTCGTTGGCGCCATAACAAAGCATCACACCAGAAGGTTTCATATCTCCATAACCCGACATATCCCCATAACACATCATAGCACACCATAACGCCATAACACAAAGATAACACCAAATATAAATGGAACCACATTCCTTTGTATCCAATGCTTAGAACCGTAACATAGCATCACCGTTATATCCCGTATTTTCGTACATTGGAACAATCCGGATTAATTATGATAAGTTAAGGACAAAACTATTTCTAATACAAAGTCGGGATTTTTGACCTTTGATTTTATTTTGAGTCATAAGTGGTGCATGAATTTGTTGGTATGGAACAATTAGGAAAATTTGGGACCAAAAGTGATAAAATTGGAAGTTGAAAAAGTCATCCATTTTCCATGGTTGGCCGTGTAGAGTGGGTGTTGGCCCACACAAATTGTGTTCAATTTTAATTGGAACAACACATTAATGTGGGCCAAGGGACCCTTGACTAAGTCTTGCATTAGTTAAAAGATGACTACTAGTCTTTATTCTCATTTCATCCACACTTAGAAAAAAAAACAGGAAGTTGAAGAAAACACACAAGCTTGTTCTCGACTAGAAACCAAGAAAATCCAACTCCATTTCAAGCTCTTCCAAAATTATTCCATTGATGTAAACCCACTATTTTGAGGTCCCTAAGTAGCATGGAGGTGTCGTTGGAGCGATCAATCCATTAATTTTCATCCTTGGGAAACCCTAGCATATTGGGAGGTTGAAGAAAAGAGGTAAATTTGATCTTGTTTATGTGTATAAAGGTTGTATACATGTTGTAGTATGTTAAAATGGGTGAAAATCATGAAATATGTAATGTTGGAAGTGAGTTGGGTGTGTGGTGCTTGAGCCGTGCAAATGGGTGTGTGTTGTGTTGTGTTGAAATTATGAATTAATGCCTAGTTAGTTTATTATGATCATTGTAAGGTGAAGAACGATTGAGAATCATCCATATATGTATATGTGTAGTGTTGGTCGAAATGGGTCACATTATATGACAATGAACGAATTGATATCGCTTAATGTTTTAGTCGTCGTCGTTATGAATTCTATTTTAGAAATGAATGTTGAATGACTCAAATTGATGTTGTAATTGTTGCGGACTGATTTGGAGGTTATTGTACATTTAATGTAAATTGTATATTGATGAGATTAGCATTGTAGAATGTGAATTGTGGATGCAAAGCATGATTTGAAAATAGGAATGGGTTAAAGTGAGGTTCTCGGGTTTGGGAGCCGAATTCGGGCCGAATTGGAGAAAAATTGGGGTTGTTGGAAATGTTGTATGAATTGATTAGGATGTCTTTAAATATTGTTGGTATGGGTTCGGGTTAGTATGTGAATGTATAAGCGTCAATGTTGGCT
Source organism: Lycium ferocissimum (assembly GCF_029784015.1). NCBI lineage: Eukaryota > Viridiplantae > Streptophyta > Magnoliopsida > Solanales > Solanaceae > Lycium > Lycium ferocissimum. Next base: position 40,547 of record NW_026713633.1, on the reverse strand, counting down.
TGAAGGTAAGTCGTCGAATTGAATTCATGAATGTTGTTGAATGATGGAAAAGAGAGCCATTATTATTGTATTGCCTTTCGGATTGATTACAAATGTTGCTAGGTTGGTTATTGTTGTTGTTGTTGATTGATTTGGCCGAGTTAAATTCTCGGGGTGGCCTATTTACAGGCGAAATGCTGCCCAAATTTCTGTAGAATTAAGGGCAAATTTGGAATTAAATGCCCAAAAAGTCTTTAGCTAATGTTTGGCATTTTACGACTTGTTTATAGATCGTGGGCAGCCCGAGGCGTAGGTGGGATCTAACTTGAGTTTGGATTATATTGGAGAGCGTTTGAGGTATGTAAAGCAACCTTCTTTTTTGGCATGCCTTAGTTAAAATAGGCTATGATACAAGCCTCGAGGAAACTCTATTCTCGCAATCCGAGCATATCTATGATTCGCATTTGTTCCTTGGTATTCTTGTGTTGATATGACAAAACATTGATCCCTATGTTCTTGGAAATTCATAATTTGTAAAGATTACATGAAAGCTGATTTTTGTTTTAGAGTTTATTCTTTAACGATTCCAAAATTTCAAACGCCCATAACTTTCATTATCGTAAAAGCCTCGATTGCTTTGAGATTTTCGTTAGAGATTGTATGATATAGAATGAGTGTGTTTTCCATAAGCGGGCCCAGCTCGGGTCTACACTCGTCCGTGGGTCCCGCGACGTTCCTTTATGTAATATCGATAACTTTTAAAAGAAAATGTTGTAATTATTGTTTCGATTTCCAATATGACTATTTTACTTATCTTTTGGATTATGACAATGATTTTATGCATATGGTTCCTCACTACTCCGTTCGTGCATTAAAAGTTATATCCTTCGCCGAGTCCCACCGGTTCGTTGTCGTGCGCATTATGATGTACTCCGGTGTTATGTCGTGTTTATGGTTCACCGAGTTCCTCGCTCGAGGGCCGGGTTCCACTTATATTTGGTGTGATGCCGTGTATGGCGATATGCCGTTATGATATGTGACGGAGATATTTTTGAAACTTTCGGTGTTATGGCCGTGTTATGGCGCCATCGACAAAGTTTGCGACCATATTTCCCGTGTCTTATGTACGATGGATATTTTGAAGTAACATTTTGATATTTTGGAAATGCATTTACTTCCTGTACCTCTATTTCGATTGTAACTCAGATTTGTATACTACATTTTCTGCTTTGCATACTCAGTACATATTTCGTACTGACCCCCTTTCTTCGGGGGGGCTGCGTTTCATGCCCGCAACGTACGCCTTAAAATAAAATCCACCGGTTTAGGACACCTTCTTCTCGCTATTTGGAGTGCTCCCCTTGTTCCTGAGCCTACTTTTTGGTATATATATTCGTTCGTTGCATTGTATATATTCGTTCATGGGTACGGCGGGGCCCGTCCCGTCATATGATTCATGGTCCGTACCTTAGAGGTCCGTGGACATGTTCGTGGGTAATGCCTACTTCGTACAATTGTGTTTGTATATGTTGTGTTTGGGCGATTCCATTCGCCGCGGTAGCTTTGTCGGCCCGCATATGTATATATGTTGTTTTGTTGGCCCTGTGTGGCCTTTGTTGGTATTTTCACGTCTAGAGGTTATTTTGGATAGTCCGTAAACAAAGGAAACTCTCGCCGAAATTTTTCTGAAAATTATATAAATTTGAAACATAGCCTTGTCGGCTTACGTTATGTACGTGGATGTGTTTGATATAATTTGAGGCAATGTTTGATAATTGGGTCTGTATAAGCCACCCGTGTGTAACCCCGTTTGATAGGTGCGTTTGGGTGCCCAGATAGGGCACTAGTCACGGCCTACGGGGTTGGGTCGTGACAAAGTGGATGCGAGAGATGCAAAGCCTAGATAGGGACAACCGACATTACAATACATTTGATACGGATGTTCGGGCTACAGGTAAGAATCCTTGCCGAGACAAGTTAGTAAGACCCAAAAGCCTCCAAAAGAAACAACGGGCGAATCACGACACTGTTGGATAAAAATTCGAGGGGAGACGTGCGAGAGGGACAGAGTGTGGTAGTATGGGATTATGGCATCCTCATGCCCCTGAAGGGCAAACTTACTAGCTTGGAGTTAGAGTTCAAACGATCGCCGATACAAGGAAGTCCGAAACACGTATACTTGTGTTGTAAGAGAATCGTAAAGGGGTAAGAATTTTCACAGCCCTATGTGTTTGAGTTGTGTTATAAGATTTGAGGCATAAAGGTTAAAGGAATAGTCAACAAGAGCCCAAGAATTTAGTTTCAACTCGAATTATGAGTTACCATAGGTGTAATTCCTTTCATCGTGAAGGATAGCGGTGCGTAACCATTTCGTATAGACATAACCATTATATTCACCGGCGACAAGGTCATGTGGGTGAGCACTTGAATGTAAAGATGAATGGTGACAAGGATGCAAGCACTAATGACGCCGACCATTGAACCGCAAGTGGGTCTTAGCCCATTTCACCCATATGTACAACGCGCAAACCGAGCGCACTATTCTAACGCTACAAAAATATGTTGCGGGCACACGTTATTGATTTTAGAGGCATAAATTCGAGAGATCATTTGCCACTTGTGAGTTTGAAGATACTTATGTACCATCCTAACATCCAAATAACCGCGAGGCTCATGAATGACCAAGGTGCATAACACCGAATAGTCACCGATGTTGGCAAACTAAATTAATTGGGGCTCCTATATGATTCACATACACCGGCAAAATGAAACTCATTCGGAGCGATTATTCAGCGTCGGAGCCGACACACAGTCATATGCAGATAACCGACGTCGACACTTAGAGTTCCAGGTCGACGATTGGGTATCTTTGGAAGTGTTACCCTTGAAGGGTGTTATGAGATTCAGCGGAAAAGAGAAGTTAAGCCCGAGATATATTGGACCTTATCAGATCGTTTGTAAGATAGGCAAGGGTGCCTATAAATTAGACCTACCACCCGATTTGGGAACAGGACATCCAGTCTTCTACGTGTTAATGTTTCGTAAAGGTATAGGCGATCCCTCCAGAGTAATTCCCATAAATGATATATATATGATATATGGTGTATCCTACGATAGCAACCTATAACCGTACCGAACCATCAAAGTTTTTGCGTACTAAAGGCGTAGACTTCCGTTATAGGTATTGTATAGGACAATAACATAATGAACGAAAAATGAGTATCCCTATGTATTTCCTATACTTACAGGTCGTTTAAACTCCTTAATGGGTTATGTTGATTGATGAATGAACTGTATGTGGTAGCTATATAAGGAACTCCCCCGACATACTTATAAGACCCTATAAGACTAGTTTAATATTCGAGGACGAATGTTCTAAAGGGGGGGAGGATGTTATATTCCGTATTTTGTACATTGGAATAATCCGAGCCAACCATGAAAAGTTAAGGACAAGACTATTCCAGGATACGAGGTTGAGACTTTTGTATCCGATTTTGTTTTAAGGCATAAGTTGCTTATGATTTTATTGGTATAGAATATTAAGGAAATTTGGGGTTAAAAGTGAATTATGGAAAGTTATTAATTTTTCATGAAATGACCATGTGGGTCAGCATGGAAGGTGGTGTGGGTCCCACCAAGGTTGGCCAAATTTGACTAGTCAAGCTATGAAGGGTGCATGTGATTACCTTACAATATTAGGGACTAAGTGACAAAAATAATTCTTGAGAGGCATTCAGGTGGCCGGCCTTTCAAGGTGTGGGCCATAGGGCCACATGTGTAGATTTTATATGGACATAAAAGATGACAACTTAAGTCATCTTCATCATTTTCACTTCCTAGAAGTTTCAAGAAAATTTGGAGAAAGAAAATATAGCTCATAAAATGGAAGACCAAAAATCTTGATCAAAAAAATTATTTCCTCTAGGTTTTCAACTAATTGGAAGGTCCTAAACAACATGAAGTGGTTGTTGGAGCAAACAAATCCCTTGTTCATGCAATTCTCAACCCTCGCCAAGTTGAAGAACAAAGTGGAAAAGGTAAGTTCAATCCTCTTTTATATGTTAAGAATGGTTTGTGCATGTTGTGAAATGTAGAAATGAATGAAGTTCATGAAAACATGGTGTTGTGTGTGTGTGTGCCGTGTATGTGTGGTTTAATGTAGAAGTTGAAGAACTAATTTCATTTGGTATGTTTAGGATGTTGTGTTGTGGATTCTCTATGTTGTAAAATGAAGGTTTAATGATCCAAGTTGAAATTATAAGTCGTGTGGGCTGATTTGGAAGATAATGTAACTTCAATATAGTTTCTTGAATTTATGAGAGTAATGTTGTTAACATGATTATTGATGTAGTTTATGAATTTGAAAGAAAGGAATGTGTTATTGTTGTTCCTATGGGAATCGGAAGGTTTTGGGTGATGTTGTAAGTTGGTTGTGCCGTTGGGAATGTTCCAATCATTGTTTGAAATATTCTTGAGTTTTGTTTTTTGTTTGAATAGTTTCGGATTGGTATTTGGATGTATGAGCATTGAAGTTGACTTAATGGTATGTGGTGATTTGAAATAAATGGAATGTTGTCGAATTATGTAGAAAAGAGTTATTGACATTAGAATGCATTTTGAATTAATTGTTGATGTTGTTAGTATGGTTGTTGGTATTGTTGTTGAAGATTTGGCCGAGACAATTCTCGTGGCTTGTTGACTTTATAGGGAAATGTCGCCCAAATTTCTAGAAATGAAATGCTAACTCTCTCTTCAGAATTGGATTTCTAAGCACTTATGACTAATGTTTGGTGCCAAATGATGTTATTGTAGATTTTGAGAAGTCGAGACTTGAATTCGGATCATAGCTTAGGAAGTGGACAAGGTATGTAAAGCTTAATTATTCGTTCTTTTGGCATGCCTTAGTTGTAAATAGGCTATGACACGAGCCTCGAGGAAATTCTATTCTTGCGATCCGAGTATGTGTTATATCCCGTATTTTGTACATTGGGACATTCCGAGCTAACCATGGAAAGTTAAGGATAGGACTATTCCGGGATACGAGATTGAGACTTTTAATATTATATCCCGTATTTTTGTACGTTGGATTATTCATAAGCTGAGGTGGGGTCCACAGTCGAGATTTTTTGTTTTTTTGGCATATGACAAGTTATATGAATAATATATGTGAAGTTAAACACAACTCAAGAAGGACCTTGAGCCAAATCAAAGTGGAAGTCCTCCAAGCAAATATTTTTTAAGTAACGTTTTCGGGGTGATCTGACTTTGAGGGGCAGAAACGGTATTATAAGTTTGTAATTTGGAAAAGTACCAAAGATAGAAGTTGTAGATAATTGAATTAGCTTTCCAACCATAGGTCGTGGGCCCACAGGGACATCGGGATAAGGAGATATGAATATTTTAAAGTAGAAAGGTCGAGTCTTCCTATAAGGGATTCGGCCCAACCCGATTCCAAGTCGGGTCGTGCCCAATGCCCATGCCATTTAAGTGAAATTTTCAGCTTTCTCCTTCATTTTTAGACCAAAACGTCCAGAATTTTCGAGATGGAGAGAGAGAGAGAGAGAGAGGTAGAGAGAGAAACCAAATTTTGACCACAATCTAAGCTAATCCTCCGAATCGCGAAGCTCGCTGAAGAGAAAAGTGTTGTACGTTGCGTTGCCTACAATTTGGGCTAAAAATCAGCCAAGAAGAAGAGAGGGTGACGTCTTGGCTGCATACTTAAGGTAAGACTAAGGTCCCTTTTTCATTGTTAACAAGTTTAATTAGAGTTTTAACGGATTAGAACGGAGAAAATAGCGTTATAAACTAGTTTGTTATTTTGTTGAGATTTATGGATTAAGGGGTCCTTTTCATGGCTTAAATGGTTGGAATTAGTTGTGTTATGGATGTTTTGAATGTGTTGTAATGTGTAAAAGTGGATGGAAATCATGATATGTTGTGTGTTGAAGTGTGGCCGTATAAAATGCCGTTTTGGTAGACTATGATGGACTAATTTTATTTAGTGTATTAGTTGATGATTGTTGTGGATTATATGATGAAGATGAAGGTTTAATGATTTAAATTTAAGTTGTAATTGTTTGTGGGTTGTTGTAAAAGTTAATGTGATTTTAGCATAGTTTCTTGAATTTATGAGAATTATGTTGTCAATGTGTGGATCGTGGTGTAGTTAATGAATTTGAAAAAAAAGAAATGTGTTGTCGTTGTTCTTATGGAATTTGAGAGGTTTCGGGTGATGTTGCCCATTGGTTGGATTACTTGTGTGAATTGTTTAAAGTGTTCATGAATATCGTTTGGAAGGTTTCGGATTAGTATTTGAATGTATAAGCATTGGTGTTGGCTTGATCATATGTAGTTAATTTGAATATAAATGGAATGTTGTCGAATTATGTAGAAAAGAGTTATTGACGTTAGAATGCATTCCAATTGATTGTTGATGTTGTTGGTATGGTTTTTGGGATTGTTGTTGAAGATTTGGCCGAGTTGAATTCTCGGGGTTGTTGAATTTATAGGGAAATCTCGCCCAAATTTCTAGAAATGAAATGCTAACTTAGAATTGGATTTCTAAGCGCTTATGACTAATGTTTGGTGCCAAATGATGTTATTGTAGATTTTGAGAAGTCGAGACTTGAATTCGGATTAGCTTAGGAAGCGGACAAGGTATGTAAAGCTAACCTATCTTTCTTTTGGCATGTCCTAATTGTAAATAGGCTATGACATGAGTCTTGGGGTAACTCTATTCCTAAGATCCGAGCTTGACTACGATCCTTATTCACTCCTTAATGTTGGCAATTTTAACATGGTCAAATTATGGTTCTTAAGCCTTCTGTATGATTGGATTACCAATGTTGTATAAAGAATGTTGTTTTTAAAAGATTCTGTAACTACGAACGACTGTAACTTCCACAGATGAGCTCGGATCGCTCCGAAACGTTCGTGGGAGATTCTATAATGAATAAGGTCTCCAACTTACGTAGATGGACCTGGATCGGTTTGATACTCGTCCGTGGGCCTCGAGACTTTCCTTTGTGTAATGCTAACGACCCTTGAAGGGATTCAGTGTGACTATCGTCTTAACTCTCGAGCGTCGATCACTTACTTCTATCGAGTTTGTAATGACGATTATGCCCCTAATTTCCATCCGGCATTTTTGCACATTTGGAAATCTCGAACATAATTTTGGTTTGTAAGAAATAAGGCCAAATTTGGATTTTTCTTAGTAAGTGTATGCCGGTTTTGGAAATTTGAACGTGAAAACACCGGAGAAGGCCTAAGGGCAAAATTGGAATTTTGGAAATTTATTTCGGAAATTACAAAATATGATTCTTGAGGAATTGGGCCAAGAAGACAATAAGTAAATGAGGCCCAAACATTTGAAGGGGTGGCCGGCTATAAGCCAAGGCCCAACCCAAGTATAATTAATTTTTGCATGTGCAAATTAATTATAAGAATGATCTTTAGCCATAGAATGTTCAAGAAAACAAAAGAAAAACCAAGAAAAAAGGAGAAGAGAGAATCGGCCAAGAGAGAAAAAGAAAGAAAAAGAAGAGGAAAAAAATTCTTGGAGCTTGGATGTCAATTCAAAAACTTGGTTCTTCTTGAATTCTTACTAAGTTCATGGTGCTCTACAAGTTGGTATAACTTTCAAGACAAGGAAGTGTTTCCTTTGGCAAGAAGAATTTGTTGGAAAAAGGTAAGATTTCTATGTTCTTGAATTATGAAATGAATTTGTATGTTATAATCATTGGAATTGGGTGAAGATCATGGAATTGTGTTTGTATGTGTGTGTGCCGTGTGGTGTGTGTGAATATATAGCCGTGTGTATGTGTATGGTGTATGACTATGGTAGGTTGGATTTTGTGTTGTATTCTAGTTATGGTTAGGATGGAATTCATGTTGGAAATGAAAATCGAATGAATTGATGGAAGTTGGAAATGATGGAATGTAGCCGTGTGGTGCTTGGTATGAAATGAAAGTTAATTAAATTATTTAGTAGGTCAATTGTGTTGTTGAAGTCTTATGATGAAGATGGAAGAATAATGGTTTAAGTTAACTTGAAGAATTGGTTGTTAAGTTGTTGTCGGAAAGTATGCGATTTTGTATAGTTTATGTAATCATGAGAATGATGTTGTAAGATGCAAATTATGATAGTTGCTAATGGAATTGGAAGTTAAAAGTATGCCATGGAAGTTTATGTTGAAGTTGGAGGTTTTGAATGGATTATGAATTTGGTGGACAATTTGTATATTTTGTATATCATGTGAATATTTCGTAAAATGATATGGAATGTTTCCGAAATGATCTTGTTGGGTTGATGAATATGAAAATATCAATGTTGGATTGAAAGTGTGAAGTTAGAATTTAAATTATTGCGTTATGTTAGAAAAATGGCCAATTGTGCCATATTGCATACTTTGGTAATACTTGTTGTTGCTGTTGGTTTGTTGGTGTGGTTGTTGGTTATTCTGAGCCGAGCTAAGTCTCGGGGATGTCATATTTATAGGGGAAGTGCTTTGCCGAAATTTCGGTAGCCAAGTATAACCCCAAGATTGAAATATTAGTTTGCATGAATAGTAACTTGGTAAGGATGACCATTTGCGGTTTTGGACGAAACGGAAATTGAGATTTGAGGAGCGTAAGGCGCAATCCGGGTATGTAAAGCCTTGCCCTTCCTTCTTTGGCATGTTCGAGTATGCTAAGCTTGAAAACGAGCCTCAATCACATTTCGCTTCTCACACTTCGAGATTGAAAATCGCATAAAACCATTCAAGAAGATTGAATTGTCACTTTACCTTTTGTCGCCAAAGTTGCCTATATGTGCCTAACTTCCATAAATGGAGTCGAAACACTTTAAGATGATTATGGACGACTCCCTAAGGCTTATTATCCGTAATTTACGTACTTTATTATGGTTGGGTCCGAGGTGGGCCCACAATACCCTGATACTCCCGGTAGGGTTCAAATCGATCTGTTTCTGTCTGATTTTCATAAGTAACTCTTAATTATGTTCTGTCCGCTACCTAGTAAGTATTATGACTGTCTTCCTGAATCTGAATATTATTCCGATCTCTGGAACGATTACGGATACTACGTTCGATATGATCCGTCTATTCCGATCCGATTTATCTTCCGAACTACTTCGGTTTGGTTACGTACGTATGTCGGTCCGTATGTGTATGGTTTCTCATGGATCTGTTCGTGGATGTCTCAATGCTTCCTTCACCGCGCCGGGCCAGGTTACGTGATTCGTGCACCTCATCGCATTGTTCACCGCGTCCCTCGGATTGTGCGGGCCGGGTTACGTACGTATCCGATATGACCCGATGATGGTCCGATTATGTGATATTATGGGGATGGCGGCCGAGGATGGCATTTGATCCGATTACGTTCGTCCACCGCGTCCCGTACTACGAGGGCCGGGTTACATTACCGCGTCCCTTATTAAAGGGCGGGATACGTCCGTATGTGAAAGAAATCGATATGTCCGTACGTATGTGATTATGACTACGCGTACGATTACGTCATGCTTTGATTCGTATGTCGATTTGGATTACGATTCTATCGACACATTCCGTGCGTCGATCAATTCGATTACGTACGCCATACATTGAGATACGGTTCTGTACGGGAATACGCGCATACGCTCCGTAAGTTTGATTCGACTTATGACTCCGTCTGTTCGCTCTTGTAAGTCGACTCGTATGAATCCGGTTCGTCCGCTCTATCTCTCGTACTTCATGTCTTTACGATTTTACATATCGACTGCGGTTATTTTAATTATATATGTTATGTTTCGCTTTACATACTCGGTACATCTTCGTGCGACCCCGCGCTTCGCGGGGGGTACGTGTTACATGCCCACAGGTACGGACGCATCGGCATAGGATATCTCTGCTGTTGGCGAGCTCCCTTTTGATCCGGAGCCGATATTTTGGTATATATTTTCTGTTGTCCATATGTTCTGTATATATATGACTATTTGGGTACGGCGGGGCCCTGTCCCGTCTTCTGATTCTGTCTTCTGATTCTGTTCTTATGTTAGAGGTACGCGAGACATATACGTGAGGTATGGGTTGTCACTTTGTCCGGGTAGGTATGTGTGATATGCAACTACGTCGACATAATAGCCCTAACGGCCTTTGTACGGGTTTATGTATGTATATATATGTATGTTCGTGCAATGTATGTTATATACGTATGGACTTATGTATGTCTCGAGCGGATTAGCTATCCGGTATGTCGGATACGCTAGGTAGGTACGTACGGGTGTCCAAGTAGGACACCGATCCACGGCCCACGGGGTTGGGTCGTGACAAAAGTGGTATCAGAGCGGTCGGTTCTCGGAATGTCTGCAGGCCGTGTCTAGTAGAGTCTTGTTTATCGGTGTGTTGGGCCCCACATCTATAAACAGGAGGCTACAGGACATTTAGGATGTTATGTTACCCTTTGTTGAAATCTTAGATCGTGCGATAGAGCTGTATTGTTAGGATGGCTCCTCCAACGAATTGCTGTATATACAGCGAGGCTCCAAAAGAGCGACAACGTCAGTATTATGGGAAATTATTTCTGACCCTCTCCTTGCAGGTGATTGTAGGAAAAAGATGAAGAGGGCCGCTTCTGATGATAGTGATGGGGGTGCCAAAAAGGCCCCCAAGATGTCACCGGGGCCGAGTAGGCAGGGCCCCAGTTACTCCATTGAGACAGATCCTTCGGAGGATCCTACGGAGGACAGCTATGATACCGATCCTTCAGAGGATCCAGCGACAATTCCTCCGGAGATGTTGACCCCCAGAGCAGAGGATTCCGCGGAGGGCGGCTACGAGACAGACCCTTCAGAGGATCCTGTGGCGACCCCTCCAGAGTCTGCGACCCCCAGTGAGGAGGATTCGTCTGAGTATGAGGCAGAGGCACCGGGAGAGGAGCTCCCCGACATCGTGCCAGCCGCTCCTATGATGGAGCATTATGTTCCGCCAGCCTCGTCAGTGAGCGTCACATCGTATTCCAGCCCTTTATCCTGGTCATCGGTGAACCAGGAGTCGTCGGACTACTTATATTCTTCGGACTCAGACGAGGAGGATAGCGAGGAGGAGTACCCTTCGCTTTATAGCCTGCTAGACCAGGCTGGAGATAGTTCGTCCTCAGGTATATGAGTGTTTATTGAGTATTTTATGAGTATATGAGTTTTCTGGAATTCCTTCTGTATGTGATTTTTATAAAACATTAGCCGGTGGCAGTAGGGACGACTGAGATGTCCCCGCTATAAGTATAAATCTATGAATCCCGAGTGGAGAATAAATTGTGAGTACAAGTGAAGTAGGTATTGAGAAACCCGGAAGGGCAACACGGTAATTGTGTAACTCGGACCGGGGTGGGACCCGTTATGAAAATTTCTGAAAAACCTCTTAAGGTCTTTGAATCGCCTAGATTACGTGACAAAGACCGTGTGAGGCAATTGACGCAGTAATATTTCCGATAACGCATCAGAATGCGTAGAAATTTTGAAGTTAAGCGTGCTAAGCCCAGGGTAATTTTGGGTTGGGTGACCCCCCTGGGAAGTATGTCAAGAATTTTTCGCAAATATGGATATGGAGACTAAATGCGAAGTTGGGGTAACTTAAGTGGAATTTGAGTATGTGGAGTGATTAGAGATTCTAAAAAGGCAGTTCGACTACGGTCGCGATTCTGTATACTATGTTTACACGCCCCCGCTTTCTCGTGAAGCCATTTGTTACACCCTTATGCTTGAATCCCATTACGCATTTGTGCAATATACCTCTGTATGTCCAACTCCGATCAAAATTCTGTCTGATATGCTTCGGCACGTCGATTCGATCTCGAATACCGATGAATTTACGAACATCGACTTTGGTACGCGTCCGTCGATATATTTACGTATGTCCGCCTGCGATTACGAATGCGTCGGCATACGTACGTACATCGACCTTGACCGCGAAAGTCGTATGCGGTATATATGTCTATACGTCGACTTTGATCTCAAATACTTTCGATAAATCCCCCCTTGTGTCGACTCGATTACAAATCCGTCGATATACCTCTGTATGTACGGCTCGATTTTGAGACCGCTTAAGACGATGTTGGATTATGCTTAAATGCATTGCACTTACGTACTTTTGACTCGGATATGGCCCGTCGACGTCCGTTTGATCTTCTGGTTCTGGTTAAGATTCTGTCCGTTGTATACCCGATTTAAGGCGGTACGAACAACCCTAGTACGGCGATATCGAAGGGAGATGGATGAAGTTGGAAAATGAAGGCCGTTATAAATTCTCCGATCAAGTGCAAGTATGTAAATGGTAAGAAGACCTCCCCGACTGATTTTGACTTACCATGAGGTTGAATTAACATTCGAGGACGAATGTTTTAAAGGGGGGGAGGATGTTACATCCGGCATTTTTGCACATTTGGAAATCTCGAACATAATTTTGGTTTGTAAGAAATAAGGCCAAATTTGGATTTTTCTTAGTAAGTGTATGCCGGTTTTGGAAATTTGAACGTGAAAACACCGGAGAAGGCCTAAGGGCAAAATTGGAATTTTGGAAATTTATTTCGGAAATTACAAAATATGATTCTTGAGGAATTGGGCCAAGAAGACAATAAGTAAATGAGGCCCAAACATTTGAAGGGGTGGCCGGCTATAAGCCAAGGCCCAACCCAAGTATAATTAATTTTTGCATGTGCAAATTAATTATAAGAATGATCTTTAGCCATAGAATGTTCAAGAAAACAAAAGAAAAACCAAGAAAAAAGGAGAAGAGAGAATCGGCCAAGAGAGAAAAAGAAAGAAAAAGAAGAGAAAAAAATTCTTGGAGCTTGGATGTCAATTCAAAAACTTGGTTCTTCTTGAATTCTTACTAAGTTCATGGTGCTCTACAAGTTGGTATAACTTTCAAGACAAGGAAGTGTTTCCTTTGGCAAGAAGAATTTGTTGGAAAAAGGTAAGATTTCTATGTTCTTGAATTATGAAATGAATTTGTATGTTATAATCATTGGAATTGGGTGAAGATCATGGAATTGTGTTTGTATGTGTGTGTGCGTGTGGTGTGTGTGAATATATAGCCGTGTGTATGTGTATGGTGTATGACTATGGTAGGTTGGATTTTGTGTTGTATTCTAGTTATGGTTAGGATGGGATTCATGTTGGAAATGAAAATCGAATGAATTGATGGAAGTTGGAAATGATGGAATGTAGCCGTGTGGTGCTTGGTATGAAATGAAAGTTAATTAAATTATTTAGTAGGTCAATTGTGTTGTTGAAGTCTTATGATGAAGATGGAAGAATAATGGTTTAAGTTAACTTGAAGAATTGGTTGTTAAGTTGTTGTCGGAAAGTATGCGATTTTGTATAGTTTATGTAATCATGAGAATGATGTTGTAAGATGCAAATTATGATAGTTGCTAATGGAATTGGAAGTTAAAAGTATGCCATGGAAGTTTATGTTGAAGTTGGAGGTTTTGAATGGATTATGAATTTGGTGGACAATTTGTATATTTTGTATATCATGTGAATATTTCGTAAAATGATATGGAATGTTTCCGAAATGATCTTGTTGGGTTGATGAATATGAAAATATCAATGTTGGATTGAAAGTGTGAAGTTAGAATTTAAATTATTGCGTTATGTTAGAAAAATGGCCAATTGTGCCATATTGCATACTTTGGTAATACTTGTTGTTGCTTGTTGGTTTGTTGGTGTGGTTGTTGGTTATTCTGAGCCGAGCTAAGTCTCGGGGATGTCATATTTATAGGGGAAGTGCTGCCGAAATTTCGGTAGCCAAGTATAACCCCAAGATTGAAATATTAGTTTGCATGAATAGTAACTGGTAAGGATGACCATTTGCAGTTTTTGGACGAAACGGAAACTGAGATTTGAGGAGCGTAAGGCGCAATCCGGTATGTAAAGCCTTGCCCTTCCTTCTTTGGCATGTTCGAGTATGCTAAGCTTGAAAACGAGCCTCGATCACATTTCTGCTTCTCACACTTCGAGATTGAAAATCGCATAAAACCATTCGGTAAGAAGATTGAATTGTCACTTTACCTTTTGTCGCCAAAGTTGCCTATATGTGCCTAACTTCCATAAATGGAGTCGAAACACTTTAAGATGATTATGGACGACTCCCTAAGGCTTATTATCCGTAATTTACGTACTTTATTATGGTTGGGTCCGAGGTGGGCCCACAATACCCTGATACTCCCGTAGGTTCAAATCGATACGTTTTTTTGTCGATTTTCATAAGTAACTCTTGATTATGTTCCGTCCGCTACCTAGTAATAGTATTATGACCGTCTTCTCTACGAGTCGAATATTATTCCGACCTCCGGAACGATTACGGATACTACGTTCCGATATGATCCGTCTATTCGATTTGATTTATCTTCCGAACTACTTCGGTTTATTACGTACGTATGTCGGTACGTATGTGTATGGTTTCTCATTTGTACGTTCGTGGATGTCTCAATGCTTCCTTCACCGCGCCGGGCCGAGGTTACGTGATTCGTGCACCTCGGCTGCATTGTTCACCGCGTCCCTCGGATTGTGCGGGCCGGGTTACGTACGTATACGATATGACCCGATGATGGTCGATTATGTGATATTATGGGGATGGCGGCCGGGATGGCATTTGATCGATTACGTACGTCCACCGCGTCCCGTACTACGAGGGCGGGTTACATTACCGCGTCCCTTATTAAAGGGCCGGGATACGTACGTATGTGAAAGAAATCGATATGCATACGTATGTGATTATGACTCGCATGCATGATTACTGCATTTCGATTACGTATGTACGATTTGGATTACGATTACATCGACACAATTCCGTGCGTCGATCAATTACGATTACGATTACATCGCCATACATTGAGATACGGTTCGTCCGGGAATCGCCATACGCTCCGTAAGTTTGATTCGGCTTATGACTCCGTCTCGTTCGCTCGTGAGTCCGACTACGTATGAATCCGGTTCGTCCGCTCTATCTACGTACTTACATGCATGCTACGATTTTACATATACGACTCGGTTATTTTAATTATATATGTTATGTTTCGCTTTACATACTCGGTACATCTTCGTCGACCCCCACCTTCGGGGGCTGTGTTACATGCCCACAGGTACGGACGCATCGGCATAGGATATCAGTCTGCTGTTGGCGAGCTCCCTTTTGATCCGGAGCCGATATTTTGGTATATATTTTCTGTTGTCCATATGTTCTGTATATATATGACTATTTGGGTACGGCGGGGCCCTGTCCCGTCTTCTGATTCTGTCTTCTGATTACATTACGTATGTTAGAGGTAGGTATGTGTGTGATATGCATATAGCCCTAACGGCCTTTGAGGTATGGGTTGTCCTTGTATGTTATGTCCGGTAGGTATGTGTGATATGCAACTTTTATCGACATAATAGCCCTAACGGCCTTTGTACGGTATGTTTATATGTATATATGTATGTTCGTGCAATGTATGATGTACTTTATTGCATATTTATGTATTTATGTAAGCATATGTTATTCACGGCACGGCGGGGCCCCCGTCCCGTACATACATGATTTTGTTATTACTCTTAGGAGGTCCGTAGACATACTGTGTGGGTAGGGGTAGTTCACGGGTACGGCGGGGCCATGTCCGTGTGATTTGTTTTGGACGTCCCCCGTATTTTGATAGCCTTGCGTGTGATTTATACGTGATATCATTGTGCCGACGCGATATGTATATATGTATTTGTGACATATTTTGGGGGGCGACGGTTCACTTCTTTGTATGTATAAGATCCGATTATACTGACTATGGTCCGATGACCGACTTTTGCATATGTCCAATCCTCGTCCGTACGCCGATTATGGTTAATCGGTCCGTATGGGTGCCCCGGCTCGAGCACTAGTCACGGCCTACGGGGTTGGGTCGTGACAGTATGCCTACGATTCTTATTTGCATTTTATCTTTGACATTCGTAATGTGATGGAATAATGGCCCTTATGTCTTTGTAATGATTGGTTTTCAAATGTTGCATAAAAAGTTTTGTTCTTAAAAAGTTCTACGTCGAAAAAGGGCCGTAACTTTCGTAGACAGAACCGGATCGCCTCGATATGCTCGTAGGAGATTCTGTAGCATATTATGATTATGCCTTCCATAGGCGGGCCCGACTTGGATTAATACCCGTCCGTGGGTCCCGCGACTTTCTTTTATATAGTTCTGATGACTTTTGAAAGAACATAGTATGGCTGTTATCCCGACTTCCAAGTATGATTAGTTTACTTACCTACCGAGTCTATAATGACGGTTATGTTCTTGATTTCTATAAGCTCCTTCATATGATTTTGATACGTATCTATGATTTCCAAAGTTCTATTTGATATGTTCCCGAGTGGCATTCGGGGGAAAACTTGATTTGACTATTCTCTTGATTTTAAATAGTGATTCGTTTTGACTATTCTATGGAGTTTTTGAAAGTGATTTAAACTGCATATAGTCTCCCACGACTCTGCTCGTGCATATGGTTGTTATATCTTTCGCCGAGTCCCGGGCCGGTTATGTTATCGTGCGCACTATGTTATATTCTGGAGTATGATGTGTGCGGTTCGCCGAGCCCCTCCGCTATAGGGTCGGGTACCGTGTATATTTGGTGTTATGATGTGTCCGGTTTGCCGAGCCTCCGCTATAAGGCCGGCAATCGTGTATATGTGATATGTGATATGTCGGGTTTCGGAGATATGAAAACTTCTGGAGTATGATGTGTTATGACGCCATTGACGGGCGGGCGACCATATTCTAAGAGCCCTGTACACGATTTGTGTTTTGATAAGTAAGTATTTTGGTATTCTGGATTTTGCATTTATTTTCTGTACTACTTATTCCGATTACGATCCTGTTTACTATATCTCATGCTTTGCATACTCAGTACATATTTCGTACTGACCCCCTTTCTTCGGGGCCGCGTTTCACGCCGCGTGTACGTATACTTGTTTGGATGATCCACCTCGTCCTTGGTTTCCATTCAGCTATTGAGCGCTCCCTTGTTCCGGGAGCCTATGTTTTGGCACAGACATTCTTCCGATGCATATGTATATGTCTCGTTCATGGGTACGGTGGCCCCCGTCCCGTCATATGATTCTATTATTACTCGTAGAGGTCTGTAGACATATGTGTGGGTTGTGGGTAATCACTGTTCAGTTGCGTCTGTGTGATTCGTGATTTGGACGTCCCCCCTGTATTTTGATAGCCTTACCGGCTTATGTGCGATATTATCTGCTGCATTTGTGACAACGATATGTGTATATATTTGTGACAGCTTTGGGGGCGACGTTGCACTTTTCTGTATGTATAAGATCTGGTTATGCCAGCTATGACCTGATGTCTGACCTTTGTATATGTACAGATTGTCTTGTACGTCGATTATGGTTACCGAGTGCGTATGGGTGCTCAGCTCGGGCACTAGTCACGGCCTACGGGGTTGGGCCGTGACAGAGGTGATCCGGTTCTGTCTACGAAAGTTACGACCCCTTTTCGACGTAGAACTTTTTAAGAACAAAACTTTTTATGCAATAGTTGAAAACCAATTATTCCAAAGACATAGGGACCATTATTCAATTACCTTAAGGATATCAAAGTTCAAAAGTAAATAAGAATCATAGACATACTCGGATCGCAAGAATAGAGTTATCCCGAAGCTCGTAGCAGCCTTACTTACAACTACGACATGCCAAGAGAAAGAAAGGTTAACTTTACATACCTCGTCCGCTCTCAAGGCTAATCCAATCCTAAGTCTCGACTCTCCAAGATCTACACAACATCATTAAATACCAATGTTAACTATAGGCATTTAGGAGTTCATTTCCAAGCTAGCACTTAATTCTACGGAAATTTGGGCAGCATTTCCCCTGTAAATGCAACAACCCCGAGAATTCAACTCGGCCAAATTCATCAACAACAACACCAACAATCATTCTAATAACATCAACAATCGATTCAAAACTCATTCTAACATTAGTAATTCTTTTTTACACAATTCAACAACATTCATTATATTCAATTCAACTACTTACATTCAAACCAACATCAACGCTCATACGTTCAACTACTAATCCGAAACCATTCGAACAATATTCAAGAACGCTTTAAACAATTCATACAATATTTCAAACCACCCAACCAAGGTACCACTTCACCCGAAAACTACCCCAAACCCGAGAACAACAACAACATATCCCTCACTTCCGAGTTCATAAATTACACCAACAATTCACACATTAACAATGTCATTCTCTTAAATATAAAATTACATAAGAATCACGTTAAGGTTCCAAAACAGTCCCACATCAATTACAACTTCAACTTGAATCATTAAACTCTCATTTTCATTATAGAATCCACAACAACAACAACCAAAACACTAAATAAAATTAATCCATTCTTTGTCACATACATGGGAGGCTATATTCGGCCATCAACACACACACAAGTTTCATGATTTCCATCCAATTTCTTCACACTACAACAACCAAACATGCCAAATAGAATTTAATTCAACACTCCTACACAATATACACATACATGACCACAAGTCAACCACACGGCCCAACTCCCACATGCAATATTTCATGGGTTTCATCCATTTTTACATACTACAACACACACAAACCATCCATAACATATAAAAATAAGATTAAACCTTACCTTTTCTTCTTAACTTCACAACTTAGCTAAGGTTGCAAATAATGAAAACAAATGGTTTGTTGATCCAAACAATAACTCCACGTTAACAAGGACCCTTCAATTAGTTGATTTGCTAGAAGAAACTATTTTTTTGATGGATATTTTGGACTTCAATTTTCTTGTTCATGGCCGAATGGCCCTTCTTTTTTTTCTCCAAGTTTCTTGATTTTTCTAAGTAATGACGAAGATGAAACGATGACTTAGTCATCTTTTGCTCATATATATCATCCAGTGGCCATGGCCCACACTCTATGTGGCCGGCCACATGCCCTTCACTTCATGAAATATTAATTTTTCCATTAATTCACTTTTAACCCCAAACTTCCTTAATATTCCATGCCACAAATCATAGCAACTTATGTCTTAAAACAAGATCGTGGTTAAAAGTCTCGACTTCGAACCCGGACTAGTCGAATACACACAATCATTGTCCCGCTTGTACAAAATACGCAAAACATGACATAATACGTAAGGAAAATTTTTATTCGGGCACAAACATGCCTTTCATCCTTTTCAAATCAAATAGAACAAAACATAACATACATAACAAAATTTTTCGTAAAACAAACATGAAATTTTTTTTTCAAACACAATAAAAATCATAATGATACATTGGCTTATATAGCCGCTTGCCAAACATATCGGTAGCGTAATGCATACAAACACACCGACTTACATAGCCGCTTACAAAACAGGACCCGACATATCATACACTCGACACGTCTCGCAAAGTCTCTATTAACATCTCGTATACCATACAAGCACTCGGACCCGGCAAAGATTCTAAGAAATGGAACTCGCCAATCCAAATGAACATCTTCTCCTAACATCACCTACTCATCCGTGGGTACCTGCGTGGCATGAAACGCGCTCCCGAAGAAAGGGGTCAAGACGGAATATGCATCGAGTATGCAAGAGAAAGTACGTAAATGAAGTCGTAATAACCCAATTACCTAAGTACTTACATCCGACACACAAATCATACATACTCATACCGAACACATCATAATCGTCATACGAGATAACATTAGCCGATGTGGGATTTGCCTAGACCAATGTGGGATTTGCCTCATCATTGGGTTTGCCCCACCATCGGTGAACAAACTCATCATATCATCATACATCATCACATATCAAATGCGGTCCATAGGACCCGGCGGACAGAACGTGGTCGCCACCCTATCTGGCGCCACAACACAAAGATAACACCGGGTTTCAAATCTCCGTATCCCCATCACACATCATAACACCATACACAAGATAACACCAAATATAAATGGAACCCGGCCCTCTAGTGAGGAGAGCGGTGAACCATAACACAAAGATAACACCGGAGTATATTATAGTGCGCACGATCACATACCGGCCGGATCCGGTGAAAGAGGTAGTAATAACGCACGAGCGGATCGTAAGTAACCATAATCATACACACATCATCATTTCAAACTCGGTAAATGATCAAAACGAACTCTCATTTTAAAAACCAAAACCATAGTCAAATCGGGTTTTCTTCCGAATCTCTCTCGGGAACATATCAAACCGAACTTCGGGAAACCATCGTTACGTATTAAAATCGCGTACATAAAATCCTTATTTCAAACTCAACCGATAAATAAGTAATCATGCTTGGGATCGGAAAAGTGGTCGTATTAAGTCCCTTTTTTTAAAAAAAATAGGTCATTTAAAACCAACATAGAAAAGTCGCGGGACCCACGGACGAGCGTCAACCCAATCCGGGCCCGCCTATAAAAATTTAAGTCCTTACTCGTCATGAAATCATTTGCGAAGAAATCAAAGCGATCCGAGCTCTCTCTTGAAAGTTACGATCGTTCGTAGTTTCGAAATCGTTTATCTTTTTTGGAAACAAATCTCTTTTGAAAACAAAATTCTTTTAAAACAAATTCTTTTGAAAGTATCTTTTGAAACCTTAGAAATTTAATCATACAAAAGACATAAGGATCATAACTCGACCGCATTAAGGATACGAATATCAAGAAACATATAAGAATCGCTTACACAACATTTCAAACTCAATCATATCAAAGACATACGAGACATAGCCCGACCATACCAAGGATGCCAATATCAAAGCAAATACGAATCACAAACATACTCGAAACTTAAGAATGGAATTACCCCGAGGCACGAATCATGTCATACCTTAATCCGTCTAAGACATGCCAAAAAGAAAAGAAGGGTAAGCTTCACATACCTTGATTGCTTCCTAAGCTAATCCAAACTCAAATCTCGAGCTTCTTAAAATCTCAACAACGTCGATAGGCATCGAACATTAGCCATAAGCATCGAAGAATTCAATTCCAAGCCATTACTTTTTCTACGAATTTTGGGCAGCACTTCCCCTATAACTTGGACGCCCCAGAATTTAACTCGGCCAAATCTTCAACAACAATACCAACAACCATTCCAACAACATCAATAAGTAATTTCAAACGCATTCTAATACTAACAAGTCATTTCCACATACTTCGACAACATTCCAATTATATTCAACTTAACTACATATTTCCAAACTAATATCAACGATCGCATATTCAAATAACAATTCAAACCTTTCAAACGCGATTCAAGAACATTTCCCACAATCCACAAAATTATTCCAAACAACCCAACCTAAACATAAGGCAACCCGAAACCTTTCAAATCCAAGGAAATATCAACAACACATTTCTTCCTTTCAAATTCATCAACTATACCAACAATTCACACATTGACAACATTATCTTCCACAAATTCATGAAACTATATTAAAATTTCTTACGGTTCTAAATCAGCCCACCAACAATTACAACCACCAACTTGACACATTAAACTTCATTTACATCATTTCATTCATGGACGACAACAACCAAAACACTAAATAAAATCAATCCATTCCACTATTATACCAAAACAGCCCCATACGGCCACACCAACACACATGTTTTTCATGACTTCCATTCAATTCTACACATTATGACAACACACAAACATGCTAAATTCAACTAACCCTCCACTCCTACACAATACACACTACACACGGCCACACACATACACACACACGGCTACACTTCATCCTCCATACTTTCATGAATTTTATTCATTTTCACACTCCATAACACCCACAACTATCAAATTACATCACATAAAATTGGTTCACCATACTTACATCAACAACATATACACACGGCTACAACTTCCAACATACAACCTTTTGTGATTTTCCATCCATTTCCATGCACCATAACACGTTCAACACATCCATAAAACATGTAAAGAAGGATTAAATCTTACCTTTCCATCAACTCCTCCCACGGCTAGCTTTTGCAAACGACAAAACGAACGGTTCAACGACTCCAATAACTATCCCACGTTGTAGAGGACCTTCCAATTAGTATGAAAGCTTAGAGAAAACAATTTTTCAAGACCAAATTTTATGGGGCTGGTTCGGCCAGCCCTCTCTTAGTGGGTTTCTTCCTTCTTTTTTCTCTCTCATTCTCTTGAACTTTCTAGGAGATGAAATGAATGATGAAGATGACTTGATCATCTTTCTATTTTCATATAATAGCCAACCATGTGGCCATGGCCCACTCCCCACATGGCCGGCCACATGGCTAGTAAATTTCATGAATTTGGCCAACTTTCCATAATTCATTTCTAGTCCCAAATTCTTCCAACTTTCATTCTCTAATTTCTCCTTATTCCAACCTTACCCTTAACACTTCATACCAACAAAAAGATGAATATGCGTCTTATGCATTGAAACAAAAAAAAACAATCGACAAAAAACCGAAAATTAAAAGTCTTGTCCATAACTCGTCGCAACCAACTTAGAATATTCCAACGTACGAAGTACGAGGTATAACATCCTTTCCCCTTTCGAACATTCGTCCTCGAATGTTCAACTAGCCTTACGGGGTCTTACAAGCACCGGGGAGTTCTTTTACAACTATCACACACAATTCATTCATATACATCGCAATTTCTTCCCTCTGTACTCTTGTCTTAATCTCACTATTACCATCGGCACGACCTTTCAAGTCGTATTACAAACACACATCTCATTCTCTTTTCGTTTCTGGAAAAATTTCGGCAGAGTTTCCTCTATATTTCTTACTATCTCAAACACACACTTGCAAAAATACCAACAATGCCTCACAGGGCCAACATATGTACATATATCATATCATATCGCAGCCACACAGGGCTCCCAATATCATCAACAATACACAAACGATAAACATACTTCGTATGCCCAACTCAAACGACACCTGTTACACTTTCTTGTTTACTTTCCCCCTTTAGTCTTCAACTTGCGTTTCAATCGCAACCGCAATATCTTTCCCAACATATATTTTTCATACCTTTGCTTACCTGCGTACTTTGTGACTTCCAACATCATCACTCACTTCCTTACATCAAGATCGAAATAATTCGCAATCACAAAATCGGGGGTAAGGAGTCCCACCTCCTATGACTTGGCTCTATGGCACGATCTCGGATATGAAAGAAGAGTAACCATCCTAAGTGCCCCGTAGCCTCCTGTTTATAAATGTGGCGCGCAACACACCATAAACAAGACGCTACTTGACACGACTTTGCAGACAACCCCTAGGACGAACTGCTCTGATACCACTTTGTCACACCCTAATTTTCGATAGGGCATGACGGGCACCCGACCCTTACTTAGGGCCGAGCGAACCCGCAGACTCTCGAATACACACAATCATACTGGGCCCGCAAAACATGACATAATACGTAAGGAAAAATTTTTCGGAAAACAAACATGCCTTTCATCCTTTTCAAATCAAATAGAACCTGTAACCATAACAACTTGTAATCATGAAATTCATAACACAATACATAATGATACGACGGCTTATATGGCCGCTTGCCAAACACATCGGTAACGTAATGCATACAAACACACTACATAGCAAGCACAAAACGACCCGACATATCATACACTCGACAGCGTTGCTGCAAGTCTCTACTAACATCTCGGATACCGCCAAAGCACTCGGACTCGACGCATTCGAAGAAATGGAACTCGCCAATCCAAATGAACATCTTGCTAACATCACCTACTCATCCATGGGTACTGCGTGGCATGAAACGCGGCCCCAGAAGAAAGAGGTCGATGCAATATGTCTTGAGCATGTAAAGCATAGCATGCATCAAACTAAAATGAACCCCATTACCTGAGCACAATAACCTCTACTACATCCTGACACACAAATCATCCGACCTATACTCATACCGAACACGTCATAATCGTCATACGAGATAACATGCGAGATAACATTAACCGATGTGGGATTTGCCTTAGACCAATGTGGGATTTGCCTCATCATTGGGTTTGCCCCACCATCGGTGAACAAACTCATCATATCATCATACATCATCACATATCAAATGCGTCCATAGGACTCGGCGGACGAACGTGGTCGCCACCTGTCCGCGCCACAACACAAGATAACACCAGAAGTTTCAAATCTCCGTATCCCCATCACACATCATAACGCCATACACAGCATAACACCAAATATAAATGGAACCCGGCCCTCTAGTGAGGAGAGCGGTGAACCATAACACAGCATAACACCGGAGTATATTATAGTGCGCACGATCACATACCGGCCCGGGATCCGGTGAAAGAGGTAGTAACAGAACGCACGAGCAGATCGTAAGTAACCATACGCATATCAGACGTCATCACAGACTCAACAGAATGATCAAAACGAACTCTCATTTTAAAAACCAAAACCATAGTCAAATCAGGTTTTCTTCCGAATCTCACTCGGGAACATATCAAACCGAACTTCAGAAACCATCGTTACGTATTAAAATCGCGTACATAAAATCCTTATTTCAAACTCAACCGATAAATAAGTAATCATGCTTGGGATCGGAAAAGTGGTCGTATTAAGTCCCCTTTTTTAAAAAAAAAAAATAGGTCATTTAAAACCAACATAGAAAAGTCGCGGGACCCACGGACGACGTCAACCCAATCACGGCCCGCCTATAAAAATTTAAGTCCTTACTCGTCATGAAATCCTTTGCGAAGAAATCAAAGCGATCCGAGCTCTCTTGAAAGTTACGATCGTTCGTAGTTTCGAAATCGTTTAGGAGCAAATCTCTTTTGAAAACAAAATTCTCTTAAAACAGAACTCTTTTGAAACCTTAAAAATTTAATCATACAAAAGACATAAGGATCATAACTCGACCGCATTAAGGATATGAATATCAAGAAACATATAAGAATCGCTTACACAAAGATTTCAAACTCAATCATATCAAAGACATACGGACCCTAGCCTGACCATACCAAGGATGCCAATATCAAAGCAAATACGAATCACAAACATACTCGAAATTTACGAATGGAATTACCCCGAGGCACGAATCATGTCATACCTTAATCCCGTCTAAGACATGCCAAAAGAAAAAAGAGGTAAGCTTCACATACCTTGATTTCTTCCTAAGCTAATCCAAACTCAAATCTCGGCTTCTCAAAATCTACAACAACGTCAATAGGCATCGAACATTAGCCATAAGCATCGAAGAATTCAATTCCAAGCCATTACTTTTTCTACAGAATTTTGGGCAGCACTTCCCCTATAACTTGGACGCCCCCGAGAATTTAACTCGGCCAAATCTTCAACAACAATACCAACAACCATTCCAACAACATCAATAAGTAATTTCAAACGCATTCTAATACTAACAAGTCATTTCCACATACTTCGACAACATTCCAATTATATTCAACTTAACTACATATTTCCAAACTAATATCAACGATCGCATATTCAAATAACAATTCAAACCTTTCAAACGCGATTCAAGAACATTTCCAACAATCCACAAAATTATTCCAAACAACCCAACCTAAACATAAGGCAACCCGAAACCTTTCAAATCCAAGGAAATATCAACAACACATTTCTTCCTTTCAAATTCATCAACTATACCAACAATTCACACATTGACAACATTATCTTCCACAAATTCATGAAACTATATTAAAATTTCTTACGGTTCTAAATCAGCCCACCAACAATTACAACACCAACTTGACACATTAAACTCTCATTTACATCATTGCATTCATGACGACAACAACCAAAACACACTAAATAAAATCAATCCATTCCCTATTATACCAAAACAAATTACATACGTTACACCCAACACACATGTTTTTCATGACTTCCATTCAATTCTACACATTATGACAACACACAAACATGCTAAATTCAACTAACCCTCCACTCCTACACAACACACACTACACACACGGCCACACACACATACACACACACGGCTACACTTCATCCTCCATACTTTCATGAATTTTATTCATTTTCACACTCCACAACATCCACAACTATCAAATTACATCACATAAAATTGGTTCGTCATACTTACATCAACAACATATACACACGGCTACAACTTCCAACATACAACCTTTCATGATTTTTCATCCATTTCCATGCACCATAACACGTTCAACACATCCATAAAACATGTAAAGAAGGATTAAATCTTACCTTTCCATCAACTCCTCCCACGGCTAGCTTTTGCAAATGACAAAACGAACGGTTCAACGACTCCAATAACTATCCCACGTTGTAGAGGACCTTCCAATTAGTATGAAAGCTTAGAGAAAATAATTTTTCAAGACCAAATTTTATGGGGCTGGTTCGGCCAGCCCCTCTCTTAGCCGTTCTCTTCCTTCTTTTTTTCTCTCATTCTCTTGAACTTTCTAGGAGATGAAATGAATGATGAAGATGACTTGATCATCTTTCTATTTTCATATAATAGCCAACCATGTGGCCATGGCCCACTCCCCACATGGCCGGCCACATGGCTAGTAAATTTCATGAATTTGGCCAACTTTCCATAATTCATTTCTAGTCCCAAATTCTTCCAACTTTCATTCTCTAATTTTTCCTTATTCCAACCTTACCCTTAACACTTCATACCAACAAAAGATGAATATGCGTCTTATGCATTGAAACAAAAAAAACAATCGACAAAAACCGAAAATTAAAAGTCTTGTCCATAACTCGTCGCAACCAACTTAGAATATTCCAACGTACGAAGTACGGGGTATAACAGCCCACACCCATGTGGCCGGCCACATGGCCCTTGAATTCATGAATTAATAATTTTTCCTTAATATTCCATGGCACAAAATCATAAGCACCATCGTGGTTAAAAGTCTCGACTTCGTATCCCGGAATAGTCTTGTCCCTAACTTATCGTGGTTAACTCGGATTGTCCCAATGTACAAAATACGGGATTTAACATAACCATAGACATAATATAATACCACATTCATCCTCATATAATACCTCTTCAATACTCCTAATACCATTTATAACAAGATTATACTCATAACATGTCAAGAATCATGATTCATGTTAAGCTACTACTCAAGAATACGCTTATTTCACACTTAGGCTCCATTTTCTACTTTCTTCCATAATCAAAGTCTTTCAACCATTCAATATTCTAAATAACATGAAATGATCATAAAACTCACCTTTGATTGTGTTGGAATGGGTTTTGGATGGAGTTGCCTCACTTGGAGAAAACCCTAACTCCAATTCAAAGAGATTTCTTGACTCCAAGCAACCCTAGAGAGCTTCTTTACACTTGATTTCCTTGAATTGATGAAGTTGATCTTTGATTTCTCTTGAATTCTTGTAAGTGAAGGGTGTTGAATGTTCTATATACTTAGAGAGAAGTGGAGAAGTTGGAAGAATAAAAATTTAGAAGTGGGAACACATATACTTGGAAAATGCTCAGCCCGTCGGGTGTTATACGGACCCTTATACGGTCCGTATAATCTTATACGGTCCGTATAAGTGACCGTATTTCACCATCAGGGAAATCCTCATTTCTATTGGGTTATACGGACCGTATAAAGTTAAACGGACTGTATAAGTGGTCGTATAACTCCATTTTTCTAAAATTATTTCCGTCGTTTCGTTTGATCTCCAATCCTTATGGAATCTTCTTAGCACTTGTTTAACACTTCATTAGCAATCTAAGGAGAATTGTAACTTTTCCTCAAGACATTATTAAATCAACATTAGCTCGGTACTTGCAAACCCCTTTCAAAACACGACTTATACTTGACATTCTTCAACGAACTTTCTTCTCTTGCCTCAAACGTCTTTTGAATCTTAATTAGAACCGTTAAGTAACCTTTCTTACTTGTAGGGACATCGCATACATCTCACCCTGCATTAGTCTATCCACCACACAACGACATGAAATTTTTTGAGGTGTAGCACAATCTCCCTAAGATAAAGCTTCGCATAATCTTCAGTTGAATAAGTAGTTCTAACAGGTAGGAAATGGGCTGACTTTGTAAGCCTATCAACTATGACCCATATTGAATCATACTTCCGCTGAGTACGGGGCAAACCTGTGATGAAATCCATATTGATTACCTTCCATTTCCATGTTGGAATCTCGATAGCCTGCAATAAACCTCTGGGCTTCTGGTGCTCTATCATGACTTGTTGACAATTCAGACATTGAACGACAAATTATGCCATGTCGCTTTCCATTCTATCCCACCAATAAACTTCCTTGAGATCAAGGTACATCTTGGTTGTGCCCGGGTGAATAGAATACCGAGAATAATAAGCTTCTCCCATAACCTGCTGACGAAGTCCTGCAACATTAGGAACGCATAATCTACCTCTATACCTAAGTACTCCATCCCCTATAATTACAAAGGGTGTCTTTTGTTTCTGAGGTGCTGTATCTCGATAATTAACTAGAACGAGATCTTCGTACTGACGCTCCTTTATCTCCGCTACAAAAGATGATATTGCAATATCTTGGATCGTAATTCCTACATCACCTGAATCTAACAACCGAACTCCAAGGCTGGCTAGTTGGCGAACTTCGCGGGCTATCTCCCTTTTCTCCAGTTGCACATATGATAACCTACCCATGGATTTACGACTAAGAGCATCAGCTACTACATTAGCTTTTACCGGATGGTACAGAATATCCACGTCATAATCTTTCAGTAACTCTAGCCATCGCCTTTGACGTAAATTCAAGTCCTTCTGCTTAAATATATACTGGAGGCTCTTATGATCAGTATAGATATCAACATGAACACTGTATAAGTAGTGTCTCCATATCTTCAAGGCATGGATCACTGCAACTAGCTCAAGATCATGGGTTGGATAGTTCTTCTTGTGCTGCTTCAACTGTCTAGAAGCATAAGCAACAACTTTGCGATGCTGCATTAATACACAGCTAAAACCAATACCTGAAGCATCACAATATATCACGTAGCCATCTGTTCCCTCTGGAAGAGTCAACTTTTTCAGAGAGGGCAAATGGTACTCAAGAGAGTGTTCCCACATAAAGGCGAGTATAAAGGGAAGTTTTCTCCCAACTTGCAAGGCCCATATGTGGTCCGCAAAGTACTCTCTGGAGGAGCGATAGTACTAGCAGAAATTGATGGGCAAGAGTGGCCCAAACCAATCAATTCAGATGCAATCAAGCAGTACTACGCATGAAGACACACTTTTCACTTGTATTAGTTATTTATTTGCTTGTAATAGCTATTTCTTTGCTTGTAATCCTTTGAAATAGATAGAAAAAACAAATAATTTTCTTATAGTATGAACTACGCAATGACTTGACTTCCTCACAAAGGGGATACGTAGGTAGTTCATTTGGGACCCGGTCACATTATTTGTAAAAACCCAAAACTCAGTTACATTATTCTGAACTATGTTAGACCTGATTCCTACTGCAACAGGATACGTAGGCGCTCTTTGAGCTCAGTCATACCAAATGAAAAAATCAAGAAACCCCTAGGAAGCCTCAGAGTTAGGACTTCAAGGAGAATTCAGAGTTGGCAAGAAGATGATTGCCATACAAATCCGGCCCAAGATTCAGCCGATCTGGAGCCTTAAACTGGAGGAGAAATTTTGAGTCATTTGTTCAACAAATCAGTAAGGGTTAATCAATTCAACACCCTAAATTAGGGTAGAAATTTTGAGGTCCCTCAAAATTTCCTACATCAAGATTCAATGTGAGAGCTCGCCAGAGCAATAGGTAAACTGGGGCAAAAATTTTAAAGAGGGTCTCCAAAATTTCGCACAAAAACCCTAAGTCTCGACTACCAAAAGCATCGGAGAAGGAAAGAATTCTCATTCAAAGCACATGTGATGACAACCCACTTAAACAAATTTTGAAAAGATATATTTCTTTCACAAATAAACAACGCATGATCAACAATTTACAAAAAATAATTTTTTTTTATGCTAAGATAAATTCATCTTTCGATACTGAATCCAAAAGGATTAGACCCAAGGGAGTAAACTAGGCTGTCGAGGCCAAGATGCAGCCAGAGGCAACAATATGGATCAACTTTATAAGAAACTAACATCTTGCTGATGCAGGTGTCCATGTCGTCAGGAGGACCACCCATTTTTCTAACTTTGTTTCATTTGCAGGTAAAGACAATTTCACCGAAGAGATCGGCGAGGTCACCAAAAAAGAAGGGTTGCAATGATCAAAATGCCATAAAGATGACTGTTTAGCCGCAAGGGATGTAAAAGCATCAAAATACCACAAGGGTGAATATCTAGCCATGAGGGCTACAAAGGATCAAATACCATAAGGGACATTACCTAGCCACGAGGACTATCAATTACCAAAAATGCCATAAGGACAAATATCAGGCCAAAAGGGTCACAACAAGAACAAACGGCACATCCGACCGCCAGGGTCACAGCCAAAACAAAGGATGAAAGAAAGATGATTGAGCCGCAGGGGCCATACCTATCATTTTCATTGCTGCCGTGAGGGCCATTCATACAAAGCCCACGAGAGCCATTCATATAAACTTCCGCGAGGGCCATTCATACAAGCTACCACGAGGGCCATTCATACAAGATGCCGCGAGGGCCATCCATACAAACTGCCGCGAGGACCATTCATACAAACTGCCGTAAGGGCCGTTCATAGTAAATTTGTTATATCCCGTATTTTGTACCTTGGGATAATCCGAGTTAATCATGATAAGTTAAGGACAAGGTTGTAATTTCTTCCGATTTTGTTAAAAGTGCATAAGTTGCATATTCATCTTTTTATTGGTATGGAGCGTTAAGGGTAAATTTGGAATAAAAAAAAATTTGGGGTTAAAAGTGAATTATGGAAAGTTGAACATTTCATGAGAATTTGGGGCTAGAAGTGAAATTTTGGAAACTTTATATTTCATGAAAATGGCCATATGTGGCCATGTGTGTGTGGGCCATAGGGCCACATGTGTAAACTTTATATGGACACAAAATATGAACACCTAAGTCATCTTCATCATTTTCATCTCCTAGAAACTTCAAGAAAAATGGAGAAAAAAAAGAGAAGGAGAAAACGGCCAAGAGGAAAAAAAAATGAAGACCAAAAATCTTGAGCAAAAAAATATTTTCTTCTAGCTTTTCCACTCATTGGGAGGTCCTTATCAACATGGAGTAGTTGTTGGAGCAAGTAAAGCCTTTATTCTTGCAAGCACAACCCTAGCCAAGTTGTGAAGATAAGAGGAAAAGGTAAGGTTTAATCTTATTTTTATATGTTATGGATGATTTGTGCATGTTGTGGAGTGTGGAAATGAATGAAAATATGGATGTTGAAGTGTAATAGTGTGTGTGTGTGTTTGGCCGTGTGCATGTAGTGGTGTGTTGGAAGGATGAATTAATTGTATTTAGCATGTTTGGGTGTTGTTGTAGTGTGTAAAAATGGATGAAAATCATGAAATTTATGTGTGTGATGTTGTGGCAGCGTATAGGGGCTGTTTTTGGTAGGTTATGGCGAATTGATTTGACTTAGTATTTTGGTTGTTGTTGTCATGGATTATGTGATGAGAATGAAGGTATTGAATGATTCGAGTTGAAGATGTAATTGTTGTGTTGTGGCCGTGTATAAGTAGTGTGGTGTAGGAGTGAAGGACTAATTTCATTTGGTATGTTTAGGATGTTGTGTTGTGGATCTTATGTTGTAAAATGAAGGCTTAATGGTTGAAAATTGAAGTTGTAATCGTGTGGGCTGATTTGGAGGTTAATGTGATTTTAATGTGGTCTTTTGTATTTATGAAAATAATGTTGCTAATGTGTAGATTGTTGGTGTAGTTCATGAATTTGGAAGAAAGAAATGTATTGTTGTTGTTCTTATGGCATTTGGAAGTTTCGGGTAAGGTAGTAAAATGGTTGAGTTGTTTTGAATATTGTGTGGATTGTGGGAAGCATTCTTGAATCTTATTTGAATGATCTCGGATTAGTATTTGAATATGTGGGCGTCGATGTTGGTTTGAACGTATGTTGTCGAATTATATGGAAAAGAATTGCTAATATTAGAATGCGTTTGGAATTGGTTGTTGATGTTGTTTATATGGTTATTGGTATTGTTGTTGAAGAATTGGCCGAGTTAAATTCTCAGGGTGTTGAATTTACAGGGGAAATGCTGCCCAAATTTCTGTAAATAAAGTGCGAGCTTAAAATGGGATTCCGAGGTTCCTATGACTAATGTTTGGTGTCTAATGACGTGTTGTAGATTTTGAGAAGCCGAGACTTGAGTTTGGATTAACTTAGGAAGCAATCAAGGTATGTAAAGCTTACCTTTCCTTCTTTTGACATGTCTTAGATATGGCTAAGCTATGATACGTACGAGCCTTGGGGGTAATCCTATTCTTAAAATACGAACATGTTTATGATTCATATTTTGCTTTGACGTTGGCATCTTTAATATGGTCAAGCTATGATCCGTATGCGTTTGATATGATTGGATTTGAAATGCTGTGTAAACGGTTTGTTCCGAAAGGATCTTATGTCTAAAAATGTCCGTAACTTTCATGGACAGAACTGGATTGCTTTGATAAGCTCGTAAACGATTCTTAATTGTTTCTTGATATTCGTATTCTTAACGTAGTCGAATTATGGTCCTCATGTCTTTTGTATGATTAAATTTCAAAAGTTGCATAAAAGTTTTGTTTGCAAAAGAGTTTTGTTCCTAAACGATTCCGAAACTACGAACGCCCGTAACTTTCAAGAAAGGGCTCGGATCGCTTTGATATCTTTACAAATGATTTCATGACGAGTAATGACCTTAATTTTCATAGGCGGGCCCGGATTGGGTTGACGCTCGTCCGTGGGTCCCGCGACTTTCTATGTTTGGTTCTAACGACCTATTTTTGAAAGAATTTAATATGATTATCTTTTCGACCCCCGAGTATGACTACTTACTTATCTGTTAAGTCTGAAATGAGGATTTTATGCATATGATTTTGATACGTGACCATGGTTACGGAAGTTCGGTTTGATATGTTCCCGAGTAATATTCGGAGGAAATTTGATTTGACTATTGTCTTGGTTTTGAAATAATAGTTCGCTTTGGTTATTATGAGTTTGTAATAAAGATTTGTATGCATATGGCTACTTACGATTACTGCTCGTGCGTTCGTTGTTACATCTTTCACGGATCCGGGCAGGTTGTTATCGTGCGCACTATTACGAAGTATGATGTGTTTTCGAAGTATGATGTGATACGAAGTATGATGTGTCCCGTACGCCGAGCCCTCTTGGTCGGGTACCGTGTATATATGTTATGATGTGTGACGGAGATGTTCGGAGATATAAAACCTTCGAAGTATGATGTGTTGTGGCGTCCGGATGGAGTGGCGACCACGTTACATCCTTGGGTCCCATTACGGACCGTATGTGATATGATATGATATGATATGTGATGATTTGATGATACAATATGATATGTGATAATATGACGATATGATTTGATTTGCGAGCCTACTAGAGGGCTGGGTACGATATGTTTATGATTATTATATTATATAAGGATCGGGCCGTACGTTCCTCGGCATTATTATATTATATATGGATCGGGCCGTACGTTCCTCGGCATTATTATATTATATATGGATCGGGCCGTACGTTCCTCGGCATTATTATATTATATATGGATCGGGCCGTACGTTCCTCATCATTATCGTATTATTTATGGATCGGGCCGTGCGTTCCTCGGCATTCGGTTAATGTTAGCTCATATGACGTGTTTGATTTTCCGTATATGTGAGACAGAAATGTTTTTCAAAAGAAAGGGAAGCATTTTGGCATTCTGATTATCATATTTGTCTTTTGTATCTCTTAGGTATGATTTGTATGTCAAATGCAAGCACTTTGGTATTCTGGCTATTGTGCTCACTTTCTGTACTCTGTACTTCGGTTATGACTTCGTTTTCTGTACTTCATGCTTTGCATACTCAGTACACATTTCGTACTGACCCCCTTTCTTCGGGGGTTGCGATTCATGCCACGCAGTACCCACGGATGAGTAGGTGATGTTAGCGAAGATGTTCCGAGTTGAATTGGCGAGCTCCATTTCCTCGGAGCGCTTTTGCCGAGTCCGAGTGCTTTTTTATGGTATCTGAAGTTATGGTAGAGACTTTGCGGACGAGTGTCGTGTGTATGATATGTCCAGTTTGTAAGCGAGCATGTAAGCCGATGTATTATTATGCATTATGCTACGAACTTCATATGTTTACAGATTTCATACGATGCTAGTTTTATTTGATTTGACCAAGATGGAAGGCATGTTTGTTTTCAAAAAAAAAAAATTCATTATGTGCTTATGTCATGTTTTGTGGGCCCAGTATGGTTATGAGTGTTATGTGAGTCAGCGGGTTCGCTCGGCCTTAAGTAAGGGCCGGGTGCCCATCACACCCTGTCAGAAATTAGGGTGTGACAAAATTACCATGAGGACAGTCATATCAAACTGCCGCGAGGGCTCTCAAAACCAGATAAAGTGATAAAAGACAAAGACACAGGACCAAGAAGGTCATTTAAATTCAAGCAGCGCCACAAAGGTTGGAATCCAAAGACAATACCAAGCACGTGTAAGCCAAACCACACCAAAATGGTAAAAAGTAAAGACATGACCAGGGAGCCCGCCACAATGTTACCCAGTAGATGAAAAGTTGTTTTAGCAGCCACCAAGAAGAGGAGCTGGCTGATCAAACCAAATTCACACTCATTCAAAGCAAACATTAAACTTTTTCTGATACAATCCTAAATGGCACAAATGACTCAACTACTCAAAGATTTATGTTGGAAGCGGATTCAAGGAGGATGAAGCTTTGGGAGCATTTAAATGGAGTCATTGAAGGGCCTTTAAGCTATGGGAGATAGCATGGGAGAAGAAGTCAAGAGTCCAAGGCCCAAGGCTTGCCTCTTAAAGTGGCTACAATTGCAAGCTTGGGTGATTCAAGGCTGGAAGATGGCTATTTGCGCAAAGGGCTATTTGTGCAAGTGGCTACTTTGCGAAAGGAGGGTCATGATTCCAAGAAGGTCATGCATGCAAGGTTGATTAGAGGGTCATCTATGTAAGGAGGGACGTGTTTGTCCATTGAAGGCCAATCCTTGAATTGAAGACTACGCTAAGAAGACTAGCCAAACAAGGCCCTTACTTCATTAAAGGTAGCATTGTAATTGCCTATTAGTCTTCTTTACTTAGCTTGTACATATAGCTTGTCTTTAATTTCATTTAGGGAGTTTTTGATAAATTATGAATATTTTGAGTGTTTTTAGGGTTATCTCTTGAGAGAGAAACTTGTGAGAGGCCTTTATTAGGCCCTTGTTGATTCTTGTGTTGTTGAGAGGTTGGTTGCTTGGGAATTTGATTCCCTTGAGGTCAACTTAAGAATTTGGTGTTTCTTTTGATGATAATTTACAGGTCTTAGTTTTATATAACTTTGGTTGCTAAATTGAATCTTAAGTTGTGTCAAATTATCTATCTTTTCTTTTCATTTTGTTTATCTTCTTATTTCTCGTTTCCATGTATCCGTTATTGTATCAATTAGTATCAGAGCCTAAATTAGGTTTGTTTCAACAAATCTAGCTTGGGAGATTCTACAAAAAAAAAAAAAAAAAAAAATTCAAAAAAAAAATTCTAAAATTCGAAAATTCAAATTCGTGTTTGATCTATCCTTGTTTGTTGTTTTTGACATTAGATTTCAGTTTCCTAGTATTTTTTGAGTCTAGATCTTGAGTTTCAAGTTATTTGGAGTCATATTGAGTCATTCACCATTGTTGGAGCTCGAAGGTTCTAGAACTTGAAAGTGGGTTTCGAAGAAGTAGTAAAAATTAGAGCTTGAAAGTCATTGGGTTGTGTTCTCCTAGTGAAGAAGGTTAAGAATCCAAAATTTGAAGTAATTTGGAGTTTTGAAGGATCTACCATTGTTGAAGTTTGAAGCTTTCAAGAACTCAAGAAATTGAAAAGTGGGTCTTGTGATTCAGTTGAAATTGGAGGTTGTAACCTATTGGGCTTTGTTCTGCATATCAAAGAGACTTTCTATCCAAAATTTGAGCGAATTTGGAGTTGATTTGAGGGTAGTTGGGTTTTTGAATTACTCTTATGTTTTTTAGGGTGTTCATATCTTCAAGAGGAAGAAGGTGACATAAAAGGGTGTTTGATCCATAAATTTTGGGCAAAAGGGTCAAAAGGTGTTTATGTAGCCAAAAGGTGCAAATACTAGGTTATGTGGGTCCAAAAGTCAAGGCAAAAATCTGAAAAAGAAAGACCACGTGGCCCCCACGTGTACCACGTGGACCACACGTGAGCAGCCACGCGGCCAGCCACGTAGGCAACACCAGCCACGCAAGCAAGCAGCTACGTAGGCCAAACACGCCCACGTCTTCACCCACGTTGCCCATCCATGTCCAAAGGAGACATTAAAATTAGCTACTGGAAATGCTCACGTAGCTCTACGTGGGCCACATAGCCTCACCCTCCACCCACATACCCAAAAGTTGCCAAGAAAAGCCACCCACGTTTTTCCTACCCTCGGCCACGCAACCCAGCCACGTACCAACCAGCCACCCACGTAAAATCAAGCTCCACCCACATAACTCCACCCCTTCCACGGATTCAACTTCAATTCCAACCACCCACGCATCACCGTCCACACAACACACGTACCACCACCAAGCCACCCACGTGAAGGCTTTGACCCATTTCTACATAAGTTCACCCGAATTCTCTTATCTTTCTTTGAGTCTCTAAACTAGTTAGCATCAAGTAATCTTCTTATTTGTTGATAACTAGTTCTTGAGTTTCACTTCTTTTCGTACCAATTCTTTCAAGCTTTTCTCTTTTAAATATCGTTGAAACCTTTCTTGATTCAAGTGCGTTTGTTTTTAATTGAGTCGTCCGTTCCTCTTGAGTCTACAAGAATCTATCCGACCTCAAGTAGCAATTGTGCACCTTGCAACCGGCCGGATCCAAACGAGAATCAACATCGGCCAATCCATTTGAGTGGTAAAAGGCAAGGGTGTGTGAGTTCATTTGAGTGGTGCTAGCCGAGCACAAACGAGTGTAAACACGAGTGTGGTGAGATTCCTATACTACTAACATTGTTTGCTTATTTTTAAGTGTTCTTAAGTAGGTACGATGTCGACGGTGAAGGAAACTCAAGTTCCCACCGGTGAACCTACACTTAGTGATGTGATGGCTATGGTAATCGAATTGAGAAACCTAATGGATCACTTAGATGAGACCATGGGAAAGATAGAGAGGAGTAAGGGAGTGCAAAGTGGCAACTCAAGAGTAGAAAAAGGAGAGGATGTGTGGAGTGATGTGAGAGAGTTGCCACAAATTATATCTAACCTTTCTACCTCTTTCCTTTGTTGTGAAGAAGCTTTTATAGGCACTCAAGAAAACGAATTGCTAGAAGAGTCTTCACGTGAAGAACTCCCGTACTTGAAAGGAGGAAAAAAGGACAAGACCATCTCTACAATTGGTCAAGTGAGCTTGCCATGGATAGCTCAAGGTAAAAAAAATCTTCATGTGAACTTTAAGGTAAGATAGCTAATCTTAACACCACAAATTATGTGATTGATCATGTTGTCGAAGTGAGTGTAAATGATAGCATGTTCTTAATTGAGCTTAATGAGTCTTTGCCTTGTGATGAGCTTAGTGCAATTGTGACAATTGACAATGTGTTTGATATGGGTGATCCAACACTAGTTGATCCTATTGATGACTATCTTGACTCTTCTTTTGAGTTCAAGTTGTGTCCACCTAGTGTTGAGTCCTATGATTTGCATGTTAGTACATTGTCATGTGAAATGATAGCTCACCCACTAGTTGATCCTAGCGATGACTGATTTGATTCTTCTTGGAAGATCAATTTGCATCCAACTAGTGTGGATACTTGTACTGATCAATTTGTTTGCTATGAAAATCCACTATTTGAGAAACCTTGTGATGTGCTTAATGACCCTCAATTTAGTGATGATATTGATGTAATTGATCACGTGAATTGTCATGTACCTAGTGGGAAATTTGGTAATGTTGCAAATGTAGTGTCCTTTGGAGATTATAAGGTATTTAGTAACCCACTATGGGATGATAATGGGCTTGGTCTTGAAGACAAGCATGGGGTGGTTGAAGTTGTTGACATTATTCCCGATGACAAAAAGTCCTTCTTGAGGGCTTGTGGCCCACTTGATGGACCAACGTCGAATTTTAGAATGGCTTCCAAAAGTGACTTACATGAACAAGAGCACACTTCTTGGAAGGACTATGCTAGATCTTCTAACCTAAGAGGTGAGAAGATGCTAGATCTTCTAACCTAAGAGGTGAGAAGATGCTACTCTTAGCTTGGCATAGGTTGAATGAGCATAATGGTAAAAACCCTCTCTTGATGAACTTGATTATTTGACTAACTTGCTTATGAAGTTTTGTCAAAAGAGGAGCCTTGAAGATGAAGACCATTTGAAGGGACCTCATTGGACTACACTTGGGTATGAAGTCACATCTTGTACTTCCTTCCTTGGACGGTATGTATTTTTGGCTCATGCTTATTCTTGGGCTTTCTAAAGCCATGAAGGTAACTTCTTTGTGTGTTGAGTATAGTAGTAACACGTCTTTCCATTCATGTGATAATTTGCTAGTGTTATTACTTGATTTCATGTTGAGCTTGCATGGGGAACGTGGGCAAATTAGTGTGGGTGATACTTTTGTATTTGACCCTCGTGTTGACTTAGGAGTGATTCCTTACTCTAGGTGGGCTAGTGTGATGATTGGACCTTTGACTTGGGTTAGGCTTATTGGTGATACTACACTTAATCATGAGGGATTTTACTTGTTTCTTGACTTAAGGGGAGATGTATGCTTCTTAATTCCTAGGACCAATGTAGACTTGCATGTTGGGATTTCTATTTGCATTGGTTTCTTTGATTTACCCTTTTGTCAAAATCACTTGAATAGCCAAGTGTCTTTGGCATTATTTGGATACATGTTCTTTCTAGATCCATTTGATGCTTCGTTATATCATAAAAGTGAGCCATTTAGTATGTTGGTTTCATGCCTTGCTTACTTTAGGTATTATCATTGGCCTTATGATGACTACCTTGCTTGTTTTGTCAAGACGTTTGTACTCGTTCTCTTCCATATTTTGCAAGGTACAGATTCGAGGACGAATCCTTTTGAAGAAGGGGAGGATGATACAATCCCAAATGGCACAAATGACTCAACTAGTCAAACTTCTCCAAGGATTTATGTTGGAAGCGGATTCATGGAGGATGAAGCTTTGGGATCATTTAAATGGAGTCATTGGAGGGCTTTCAAGCTATGGGAGATAGCATGGGACAAGAAATCAAGAGTCCAAGGCCCAAGGCTTGCCTCTTAAAGTGGCTACAATTGCAAGCTTGGGTGATTCAAGGCTGGAAAATGGCTATTTGTGCAAAGGGCTATTTGTGCAAGGGGCTACTTGTCAAGACCCAACCGGAGGGCTGCGACGGGCACCCGGTGCTAACCCACCCGGCCACCTCTTAACATACTTTCACATTTCATCTAGGTGGGCCACATGGCTAAATCATACTTTTATTCGTCATTCATATTAATCCCATTGGGCAACAACACATCTATATCATCAATAACAACTATGCCCATATCAATGTACATAAGCCGACGAGGCTATCAAAATAATATCCCAAAGTATAGGCCGACAAGGCCAAACAGACCTAACCATATGCACATGTCTACGAGCTTCTAAGAAGAGTATGTCATATCATATAGGCGGGACAGGACCCCGTCGTGCCCATAAGTATGTACACAAAAGAATCTATACCAAAAGCTGTGGCTCCGAATGAAGTGGAACTCCGCTTTGTAGTCCCTGAGAAATATAGCTATGGATCAAGTCGTGTCCCCCCCCCCCCGGCCACCTATGGGCATGACGCGGCGTCCGCAAACAAAAAAAGGACGTCAATACGAAGAATGTGCGAATTGTATGTAAAGCATGATCAATATCAGTATGAAAGCATAATAGACAACATATGAAATAACATAGGATGGGAGATAATAGCATCATCGTCATAGCACTTACTTGCTTTCCATAGGGACATTCCATTTCTATTTCGTATCCGTGTACATACATCCATATCCGTACTCATTTACCTTTCGTATCCATTCTCGTATTCATATTCATATTTCCCTTCATACTCATGTTCATATAATATACATAGTATATACATAGCCTTTACTTAGCATTTACATACACTTAGCATATTCGTACTCATATTGATGTCATATGCATAGTATTTACATAGCATACCCGACCACGAAGGTTCGGTGTTTCACGTACCTAGCCATACCAGGCTCGGTGTCATACATACCTGGCCCCTGCAAGGCTCGGTGTTATCCGTACCTAGCTACTTCTTGATGGTCCGCGCGCATTACATATATATATACATACATATCCATACATTCTACCGGCCACATAAGCTCGG
>NW_026713632.1:0-26680 GCF_029784015.1 Lycium ferocissimum | reverse complement strand
TCCACAAAGTTTGTTTGGTCCGGTGCGAGATCCGTGTCTTGAGCGTCCCCGTTTGCTATGGTGGCTGAATGGCCTATATGTTTGTACATGTATGTATGTTCGGGCGATGTGCATTCCGCCCGCCTACGGATTTGATATGGTGTGTTTGATATGTTTGATACACGGCCGCCTAAGACGATGTCTCCGTTCTCGCCTCTTTGAGAGTCCTTCGTATGTTCCATGTGATCTCGATTTGGAAATTGAAAAAGAATATGTACGTAATCGCAGTCGGAGGGTTCGCTCGGCTCCGAATACGGGGTCGGGTGCCCATCACACCCTAATAAGGTTAGGGTGTGACAAAAAAAACCAAGAAAATAACCACTAAAACCAAATTTAGCTCCACTTTTAAAAAGGTTGATTTGCTAAAAGGTAATGGAGACTCCAGATAGCATGCGTGCGACTTCTCCCTACGTCAACCTAGTCAGTGACGATGAGAACACAGAAGCGACAAGTATGAAATACCGACAATGGGATGATAGTATGGCCCTAGCTACTGCTAGAATGAAAAGAAGCTACTAAGGCGGCCAATGAGAAGATGAAAGAAGGCTGAAACTCTCCTAGCTTATGTTGAGGAACTAACTAAGCAACAACCCACCAATCGGGTGAAACTAGGAAAGACACACAAGCACCACTTGGGAGTTATGTCCCGCTCAAACAAGAAGGGCTTGACCCCATACCTTATGAAAATGACAAACTACTTATCCCCAATACGAAAGTCTATGGAGACCCGCTCGAAGCTCGGCTCGAGGAACCTCCGATTTCATGCACAATTGTTCTCAAGGGCACAAGATCGCACAATTGGGGTACGTCGGTAGAGAATGTCCAAACAAGAACTCTTAGAGACTTTGGGGAGTTTTGGAGTGAACACGCAAAGCTCAAATTTGTTGCCGCCGTGTGCTCCTTCTATGATTTACGAAAGTGCCTCTACCACCGAAGTCGGTCCGGGCCATCGACCAATGAGTGTGGAGCGTTGGAAAGAAAGCTTATCCAATAGATTGACCAAGGGAGAATTAGCCAACTGGGGGGGGCCCACTCTTTCCTGACCCATGACCAAGGAAAAAATCATCCAGAAAAGATATCGAGGGTTAGGTTCTGGAGAAACGACTTTTCCAAATTCGAGGAGTCATCTGCTAGGATTCACTCCCTACTGTTTAGTGTGAAGAAGCTAAGAGCACTGCCACAAACCTATCAAGGTCACCCAGGATCTCCAAGAGAAAGGGCT
Source organism: Lycium ferocissimum (assembly GCF_029784015.1). Lineage (NCBI taxonomy): Eukaryota > Viridiplantae > Streptophyta > Magnoliopsida > Solanales > Solanaceae > Lycium > Lycium ferocissimum. The sequence goes on along the minus strand of NW_026713632.1, from coordinate 25,419 downwards.
TGCATGTATCATCATGGCCGCCCGGCCACGACATCGAGGAATGCGTGGATTTCAAGCTTCGAACCGGAACGCCTCGTTAATGAAGGCCATGTTTGGATTGTCGCCAAGGCAAGGATAGAAGATGAAGATAAAGAAGACAATGAAAACCTGTGTAGTATGGTTGGGTAGAAAAACATGAGTATCCCTTTACTGTTTTCAATAAGATAGAATATCCCTTTCCCTTTTTATGTAAACGGAACCACACCGACCTGACATCCCGTTGGGGATACGTGGGAAGCCTACATAAGGCCTGTTCGAGATAAAAAACTAAATTTCAGGTAGCATAGGAAAAAACCTTTTCTATGTATGCCTGAACTACGGATGGACCCGATTTCCCTTTGGCGGGATACATAGGCAGTCTATCTAAGACTCGGTCCTTTTACAATAAAAAATTTAAAAACCCCCTTAGTAAAGGATGGGTAGAAGCAAATCAACCATGAAGAGAACTTACCAAAAAATCAATGTTCCTCAAAACACAAAAGACCAAATTACCCTTTGAATGCAAACCAATCAAGAGTTGAAATAAAGTATATGAATCTATGTGCCATAAACTGCAAACAATGTGATATCTTGTGTTTCATGCTTAAATCTAACGGTAACTTGGAAGCCTTTGAGTTGTTTTCTCTTATAGACAGGGGTCAACTCGCTGGCACTAGTTACTCGATCAAAAGTTGCTGCAGCGTCCTTAAACCTTCAAGAATGAAACATGCCTGAGACTCCGCCACCAAACAACAACCAAAACAGAAATGCTTTAGTCGAGGGTACCCCAATAGCTGACATAGCTGGAATGCCTTTGGAAGAGGCTGTTAACCTGCTAATGAGGCAATTGGCTGAAGCTAGAGAAGAAGCAGACCGCCTGAGGGCTGAAAAAGAAAATGCTACTAATACTGAAGCAAGAAGGCCTCCACCCATTTTCCTAAATCTTAAATTACCGATCCCTGGCCATTTCCTACAAACCCAGACTGGGGTTACTTTTCAAACACCACTATGCTGAAACACCATCCATGTAGGGGACTCCTCCCACCACACTACAACATCCCATAACACAAACCCTTATCAAGCCGCTCGGGCAGTAGAAATTCCTACAATCCGCCCCATGTAACCAAATGTTACTTTATAAGACCATGTCACCCAAATTGACTCCTCACCAGAATTGTAGAACATGGAAATGTTCTTTGAGGCCAGAATAGACAAAATCATGAAAGAGATGGGGAAGAAAATTGTTGAACTAGAACATGGCTCTAAAAAGAAAGAGGGGCTAAAATACTCTGATTTGTGCATACATCCGAACTTGGGTCTACCAGAAGGCTTCAAAATTCTCAAATTTGACCATTTCAATGGATCGGCTAACCCCAGGGCCCACTTTAGGGCTTTTCGCGACTAATTGGTCATAAATGGTGGAAATGAAGCTTTGCTCATGAGATTATTCAGTCAAAGTCTGTCAGGAACAGCTATGGAAGTATTTATCTCACAAGACATCAGTCTATGGAAGACATGGGAAGAGATGGTGAGTTCATTCATGGAAAGATTCCGCTTCAATGTAAAAAATGTGCCTGATCGCTTCTCATTGGAGAAAATTTGATAGAAATCGACTGAAACCTACACAGAATGTGCCAGTCGATGGAGAGACGAGGTGGCGCATGTGCAACCACCCATGACTGAAGCTGAGCTAGTAGCTGCATTTATACGGTACCAAAAAGTTGATTGTTTTGACAAAATGATAACTATGAAAGGAAGCTCCTTTGTAGATTTAGTCGCTGTTGGAGAAAAAATCGAAGATGGCCTCAAGACCGGCAGGGGTGTCATTGTATTGAACGGATCGAAAGACGTCGGCGCCATGAGTGGCAAAGAAGTGAGAAGAGGTAGCTTATGTTTCTAGAGCTACTAGCTCGAAAAGCCGAGGGAAAAAGATAACCCACAAAAATCAAGACAACTACCAATCACCCCCACCAACTAGCTATATAACTACTTCACCCCAATATAGCCCAATGTCCGTGCTACACAAAACCCGCTACCAAGCGCCACAACTAAATTACCAAATACCAAAGATCTAGAAACCAAGCTCCACGACCAAATTATCAAATGCCAGCACCCAATAACCTGACTTACATATTTGTGTTGTGTTTTTGAGGCCTCGGATGAAATGTTGGGTGATAGGGGGGAAAAACTGGTCAAAAGTTGAGCTCACTGCCAAAAACAGACCGCTGCAGCGGTACCGCTATAGCGGCAGCTTGATCGCTACCAGAGGCCATCCGTGTCCTCAGTGGCCACTATGGCGGGTGGTGGACTGCTATGGCGGCACCCCTATAGCGGTGGACAGACCGCCATAGCGGTCATGCGAATTTCCTTGGGTCCGCTATAGTGGTCACTTCACCGTTATATAGCGGTCAAGTGACCACAATAGCGATACCGCTGTAGCGGCGTTATGACCGCTGCAGTAGTCGACGGAAAATAGTGGCCCGAATATTTTATACGTAGTCTCATATTCTCTATTCACAAAATACCAACACACTTCCCAACAAGCACGTAGGGTGAATTTCCAAGCCTTTGGTAGGTTGCTTAACACCTAGAAAATCATCCACCCCTTGGAATGGGGTAAAGGGAAGGGTATTCTTGCATTGATGCTTGTGATTTGAGTAATTGTGACTTATTGAGCCTTCTATTTCTAGACTTTGAGCGTTCTGAGGCTTTAAGGAAAGGAAAGGCTGTAGCGGAGTGACTTGCGTGTCCCAGCTCTACATTGAGGTAGGTTACGATCTAGTTGAGTTAGACTTTGGTTAGTTGATTCTATGTTTGTGAATTCTTTAGGAGAAAGCATGTCTGGTTTGCATGCATGATATTGTGTGACTATACTCCTATGTGATTGTGAATGAGTGATGGTGTGGGCTTCGTGCCACTATCCCTGTGTGTTGATTTTACAGTGAATGTATCGTGATGAGAAGCTAATATGATTTTCTCTACGGTATTGTGACATTGAATGATGATTTGAGTATTGATGTTGAGAAGGCAAGTAACACTGTTCTATGAAAGGTATGGAAGGCACTTATATGACCTAGATTATAGGCTCAGGGTTCGAGGTTAGTTTAAAAAATGAGAGGTACATTGATATGTCCCGCGTCCGAGGTTCGTTCTAGAGCGGAGGTTTGTGCTCGGATCCGAGGAGTGTTCCGGAACGAGTTGTACATAGCAATGACATCAGTTATCATGCGTGTATAGTGAGTGTGGTCATTGTGGTAAACTTACTTCCATTGTGTCCTGCGTGATTGTGATTCTTGGCTCTTTGGTGATTTGATTGTGATTATCCTTGGTTGACTTGCTGTGGTTTATTGATATTCATGTCTGTTGACTGGCTTGTTTATTCTATTGATTTTATGAAATATGCATGATACTAATCTTAGACGGCCTACGATATCTACCGGTACATAGTATTTGTACTGATACTACCTTGCTGCATTCTTTTGAGTGGAGATTGTGATACGGAGGCTGCTAACCGCCCTCATATCTAGAGTGGAGGACATTTGCTGATAGATCTAGGGTGAGCTTTTTCCCATGCTAGGCCTCCCGAAGATCTTCTTCTTATGATGTCTTTTTTTTTTTGGGACATTATGGATATTTATTAGTTAGGTTTCATTCCTTCGACATGTTTTAGACTAAAGTCTTGTACGATGACTTTCGAATTTTAGAAATTTTGTAATAGTTAGAACTTCCGCACTTATTTCAGTATTTTATGGCATGACTTATTTGGTTTATTTGATGCTTGAGTGAGTAATAACAGACTAACTTGGTTAATATAAAATCGGACTTGAATGAATAGATGACTTATGTGTTGGTTCACCCACTAGGATTTAGTTGGGTGCCAGTCATGGCGGATTGGGTCGTAACAGAGTTGGTATCAGAGCTTTAGGTTCGTCAATCTCGTCGTACAAGGACATGTCTAGTAGTGTCTTGCGGATCAGCACGGAGATGTTTGTACTTATCCTCGAGAGGCTACCGGGCACTAGGAAAACTCCATTTTCCTTCTTTCTTTCGTGCTACTTGATTCCAATTGGTATCTGCTGATTCAAATTGGTATATGACTATCCTTCATTCTCTCGCAGATGGTGAGAACACGTGCGGAAGTAGGTAAAGGTAGAGGTGGAGGCAGAGGAGCTGGCAGAGGGGCAGCCCCAGTTGGGGGAGGCGTCCTAGTGGTTGACCCCGTGCCTCCAGTGGTTCCTAACAAGGCGGGAGACGCGGTTTCGCACCAAAGAATAAACATTTCGCCGGGAGGCTGCGGTACGTCGGGGGTATACCGTACGCTATGGCACGAGGTTCGTATTGGTTACATGGGTTAGCACAGGCCGGAGCTATACCATCTGGTCCAGAAGGAAGGGACGCAGGAGTAGCGCCCCGAGTCCCACAAAGCACGTGTCACGACCCAACTCCGTAGGCGCGACACGTGCCCTAGTTGGACACTCATACGTACCTTAGCCTAAATTAGCAAAATATTACAAATAAACGTAAATAATAATTTAACAAGGACAAGTGGGCATGCCGCACGAAGGCCGATAAGGCCGTCACAAAACATAGACAAACTCTAAACGTGCGCAAATCTCACAAAACATATACAACCCACACCACATGTCTACGGACCTCTACGTAACCAAACATAATCATCGACGGGACGTGGCCCCGTGTACCCGAATAAATACGTACACATGCAACAGAGACTTCATACCAAGATACGGCTCGACAAAGGAGCACTTCAACGAACCGAGCGAGATAACTCGCAACGGATCCACAAATCGCCGTCGTACCGCGCGGACGAAACTCAGCCCCCGAAGAAAAGGGGTCGACGAAAAAATGTCGAATATGTAAAGCAGAAACTGAAATAAATAAAACTAAAATCAGAACAGAATGTGCGGAAAACGAACGAGATGCATAGATAATCAAAAAAATGCGTATCAGACATCATAAGTAATGCATGCGGAAAACATATGCAAAAGCCGGCCCCGCTATGGGACTCGGTGAACGGAACGTAGGCGCCCCTTCTCCCAGCGCCATAACACAAGATACTTCGTAGCAGAAATATCTCCGAAACAAATCATAACATACCAAGTGGCCACATCGAACATAATCGAGATAAGCGTACATGGCACATCATACACCACAACCCATGTACGTATATACCGCCTCTCACACCGGGCGCGGCGAACAATGCAGAAATACGCTTGAGAACATATCCCGGCCCGGCTCGGTGGGGGAAACATCGAGGCATCCACGAGTGGAGTAGTGAGAAACTAAATGCAATAAAAATATCATACATATTTCCAGAGACTCGATGAGGCATAACAGATAACAAATCAAATCAATGAAATTGGACGGAGTCATAGTACGTACCTTTCGGACATCACGGAGGGTTATGTCGGAACGAAATGTTCGGATTCGTGACACATATCAGAACACATCATAGGACTTAACGAAATATTTAAAATGATTTTTAAGTGGTAAATAGAGGAGTAGTAAAAACGTTTCCTTTAAAGCCGTTGGAAGACAAGTCATAAACACAGAGGGGTAAAATCGGACATAGTGGGCCCACCTCGGATCAAATGAGGTGGCGGACGCAAATTACATATGTTCAACTTCATAACATCATTTACGAGGGTTTTAAGGGAATCGAATTTTTATTTACAAAAGTTGGGGAGGTTTAGATCACTTTCTAGTCATTCACAACCTAACTAATTCAATTCTACTGAAAGAAAAGGGAGAATTTTCGAATACGGATTCCGAAGAGTGGAGTTGCCCCGAGGTCCGAATTCAAGCCTAGTACATCTAGGGCGTGCCAAGGAAAGAATAGGGGTAGCTTTACATACCTTTCGCGCTTGTTAAGCTCGTCGAAACTCCGATCCCATTTCGCCAAAAATCTGCAAATGGTCACATTGACCAGTTACTATTCATGAGACTTGACATTTCAATCTTTGGTTTTTATTTGGCTACCGGAATTTCGGCAAGACTTCCCCTATAAATATGACGCCCCGAGGACTTAACTGCGGCTCAAATACCAACAACAACCAAACCAATAACATTAATCCATAACAAGAATCACAAACTAAAACGAATAGTCTTCTTTCAACATAAGGCAACAACTTCCCAACTACTTTGCATTTATGATTCAATATCCATATTTTCATACTCATTTACTTACCAACATCATCCCAATATCATTTAGAGGCATTTCATATAATTTTTCATATTATCCACCAAATATACAAACTTTTCACCGAAACCATAACTTACCCAAACTTCCATCCTTCGACAAGCATGTTCATAACATATTGTTATCTTCCAAATTCATCAATAATCATCATAACTCACACTCTAACATCTTAACTTCCATAATGTCATAAAATCATACAAATACGACATAAGTTCCTACATTCCGTTTCAATGCAAACTTTCATCACTCTAACTCCATTTACATTGCAAGGATCACAACAAACACAATTAGCATATTAAACAAAATAAATCCATTATTACTTCACCACTACATATGCCACGGCCAACATGTAAAATTCCAACTTCATCCAATTTTATTCAACTTTCATTTCTAATACAACCTCCACAATTACCACAACTAAATTACAACATAAACTTCAACTCATGTTACCTATACATTAAAGCATACCCACGGCCACTTACATGCATGCCCTTTCACCATGCAAACTTCCATATTTCAATGTGTTCTACTCATTTCCATATATTACAACACAAACCAATCTTCATAACATAATAAAAAGGGGTGAATCCTTACCTTTTTCTCCAAGTTTCTTCACTTCACCAAAGTGTTGAATCGAGAAAACCAACGACTTATCTTCCGAAATAATTGCACCATGTTGTAGAGGGACCTTGAATTAGTAGGGAAACCACAAGACAATAATTTTTGGATCAAAATTCTTGGCCTTCCATTTTTCTTGGCCTTGGCCGAATCCCACCTCTTCTTTTTCTCTTCTTTCTTTTGTTGTTCCCTTCTCTTATTTTCTTGAAACTTCTCCCTTATATATATACATGGCATGCATGTGAGGGGCACATGCCTCCTCTCTAGATTTTTCTTCCATTTTCCTTTTATTTCTAAAAGATGACTTATTATTTTGTTGTCATCTTTTCTTTTTTCTTTTTTTTTTTGTCACATGGCCATTAGGGCCCTTTTTAGAATATTCTTGAACCCTTATGTGAAATTCCCATTTTGCCCCTCGACTTTTCTCAATATTACCATTTTGCCCCAAATCTTCCGCATTATTTCCATAACCCATTTTGCAAATTTCTCTTTCCGCCCTTAGCCTCTCCTAATATTTTCATACTACCACTGTCCATAAACACTTTTCATAACCTACTTACACATTAAAAAAATTTTGAAGATGGTCCCGCCCTTAACTTTCCGCGACGACCTTGAAATATCCAAACGTGCGTAGTACGGCTATAACACACGAACTCGAGGGTTCAGTATGCAGCAGCAGTTGCAGAGCCGGTGATGACTGGCGAAGAGCATGATTTGTTTTGGATGGGGGCATATGAGTTCATCATCAACTGTCACGAGAGGCTCCATAAGATGGGGGCTGTAGACAAGTATGGGGTAGAGTTTGTGACCTTCCAGTTCTTGGGTTATGCCAACTTTGGTGGAGGGTTATGTGGAGTGTAGGCCAGTTGGGTCTCTTCCATCGTCTTTGGTTCAGTTTTACTCTGTGTTTCTGGATAAGTACGTTCCGCGTACTCTGAGGGACCAAAGGAAGGATGAGTTCGCTACTATTGAGCAGGGCAACTCGTCCATGGCTGTGTATGAGTCCCATTTCCACTCCATATCTCGATATGCTCTTCAGTTGCTGACCATTGAGGGTGAGAGGATATGGTGGTTCGTGAAGGGGTTGAACACTGGGCTTCAGTTATCGGCTTTTCAGCTTGTAGCCACTGGGGCTTCATTTCAGGAGATAGTGGAGCATGTCCGTATTGTTGAGGGTATTAGGCAGGAGAGTCATGCGAAGCAGGTAGAGAAGAAGGCCCGTAGGGGTGGGATGTTCAGCAACTCCTTCTCGAGGGGCCAGAGTTCGCAGGTATATTCAAGGCGTCCAATTCAGTCTGCGATGCAGGTGTCAGCTGGGGGCCCATCAGGGGTAAATTATCAAACTTCTGGTCAGCATGTAGGCTACACTGCTTCATCAGCTTCTGTTCAGCGGCCTACGCTGGACCGTGCTTGCTTTGAGTGTGGTGAGATAGGGCATCTCAAGAGGTATTGTCCCAGACTTAGACAGAGTGGGCAGGGGACTCAGTATCAGGCTCCCCGAGCTCCGTTTGCACCAGATCGAGGGGGTAAGGATCGCGCACCGGCAGGGCGGGGCGGCCACACTGCGGGTAGGGGTGGTGCCCCACCTAACCGAGGCGATCCTCAGGCAGGTAGAGGCGGACAGCAGCCCCGCAGGGGTAGGGCTCAGACTAGTAATGGTAACTGCGGTGGTTCACAGGCGACGGGAGGGCGCGATCATCTGTACTCTTTTCCAGGTAGACCCAAGGCTGAGGCCTCCGATGCGGTTATCACAGGTACTATCTCAGTTTATGATCGGATGCCTTCTGTTTTGTTTGATCCGGGCTCTACTTTTTCTTATGTATCTACCTATTTTGCTATAGGTTAGGATATGGTGTGTGATACTCTTGATGTTGCTATTTATGTATCTACTCCTGTTGGGGACTCTGTGGTGGTGCATAGCGTCTACCCTTCGTGTGCGATTTCTTTTATGGGGTATAGTACTTGGGCGGATTTGATGATCTTAGACATGGTAGATTTCGATGTTATATTGGGTATGAGTTAGTTGGCCCCGCATTAGGCTATACTAGATTATCATTTTAAAACTGTTACACTAGCCATGCCCGGGGCACATAGATACATAAATAGATACATAAGTAGATACATAAATAGACCTTAGTCCCCTCCCTAAGAAAGTAATATCCTTTGTTTGTGCTAGAAAGCTAGTAGAGAAGGGTATCTAGCTTATCTGGCACATATCCGTGACACCAGTGCAGATACTCCATCCCTTGATTCGGTTCCAGTGGTATGCGAGTTAGCGGATGTGTTCCCCGCAGACTTGCCGGGTATGCCACCGGATCGTGATCTTGACTTCAGGATTGACTTAGACCCAGGGACTCATCTTATCTGTTATATCCCGTACTTTGTACGTTGGAATATTCTAAGTGGTTGCGACAGGTTATGGACAAGGCTATTTTTCCGACTTTGTTTTAAGACATAAGTTGCTTATGAATCTTGTTGGATGGAAATATTAAGAAATTTGGGGTTAAAAAGTGAATTATGGAAAGTTAGACATTTTATGAAAATTTGGGATTAAAAGTGAAAATTTGGAAACTTAAGAATTCATGAAAAAAATGGCCATGTGGCCATGCACATGACTTGTGGGCCATAGGCCACATGTGTAAATTATATATGTAGAGAAAGATGACTAATTTAAGTCATCTTCATCATTTGTCACTCTTGGAAATTTCATGAAACTTGAAGAAAGAGCTAGAGAGGCCATTCGGCCAAGCTCCTAGCCGAACCAAGCCATGGAAAATTTGATCATGGAAAATTTTGTTCTCCTAGCTTTCCTACTAATTAAAAGGTCCTCTACACCATGGAGTAATTGTTGGGACATGCAAAACATTCTTTCTTGCAAAACACAAGCTAGCCGAGAGATGAAGTGGGGTGAAGAAGGTGAGGTTCAATCTCTATTTTCATATGTTATGCATGATTTGTGTACGTTGTAGTGTGTAGAATCGAATGGAAGTCATGAAAAATATGTGTGTTGGGTGTGGCCGTATGGGCTGTTTTGGTATAACAAGGAATGGATTGATTTTACTTAGTGTTTTAGTTGTAGTTGTTGTTGTTATGGATTATGTGATGTAGAAAGGAATGAAATTCATAAAAGTTGGTATATTGAGACTTGGTCGTGTGTATGTACCATTATGTAGAAGTGAAGAACTAAATTTATTTAGTATGTTTGGATTGTTGTGTTGTGGATTCTATAATGAAAAATGAAGTTTTAATGATCCAAGTTGAAGTGATAATCGTGTGGGCTGAATTGGACGATAATGTGATATTAATATGGTTTCTTGAATTTATGAAAATGAAGTTGTCAACGAATGGATTGTTGACATAGTTTGTGAATTTGGAAGAAAGAATTGTGTTGGTGATGTTCTTGTTGAATTGAATGTAATGGAATGTCGTCGAATTATATGAAAGGAGTTATTAATGTTAGAATGCGTTTGGAATTGCTTATCGATATTGTTGATGTGGTTGTTGGTATTGTTGTTGGATATTTGGCCGAGTTGAATTCTCGGGGTGATGAACTTATAGGGGAAATGCTTTTGCCCAAATTACGTAGATAAAATGATGGTTTGGAATTGAATCCTTTGGTGCTTATGGCTAATGGTTGATGCTCAATGACGTTGTTGTAGATTTCGAGATGTCGAGGCATAAGTTTGGACTAGCTTAGGAAGCGGACGAGGTATGTAAAGCTACTCTTCCTTTCTTTTGGCATGTCTTAGAGTAAATAGGCTATGACACGATTCTCGAGGTAATTCTACTCTGGTGATCCGAGCATGTCTATGATTCTTATTTGTCCCTTGATATTCGTATTCTTAATGTAGTCGAATTATGGCCCTTATATCTTTCGTATGACTATATTTTAAAAAGTTGCATAAAAGTTTTGTCTTCAAAAGAATTTTGTTCTTAAACGAATCTGAAACTACGAACGTCCGTAACTTTCACAAACGGGCTCGGATCGCTCCGAAACGCTCATAGGAGGTTCCATAATGTATAACATCCCCGACCTTGATAAGCGGGCTCGGATTTGGGTTGACACTTATCCGTGGGCCCCGAGACTTTTCTATGCTTAGACTTAATGATTTTCCGAAAAAGACCTAATGTGATTATCGTTTGAACCCCCGAGTATGATTACCTATTTATTTAACGAGTCTGAAATGAGAATTGTTATGTATATGATTCCGATACGAAGTTATGATCCTTAAGGTTCGGTTTGATAGGTGCCCGAGTGGCATTCGGAAGAAACGCGATTGAACTATTGTCCTAATTTGTAAATAATGATTTGCTTTGATTAATTTATTAAGTCTTTGTAAATGTTTACATTGCATATGGTTATAAATATTTTGAATTGCATATAGATCCCACGATTCTGCTCGTGCACACTATTATTACTTCCTTCGCCGAGTCCCGGGCCGGTTGTTATCGTGCGCACAATTCGAAGTATGATGAGCTTCCGAAGTATGATGAGTTTCTGATATGATATGATATGTTTCCGAAGTATGATGTGTCCGGTACGCCGAGCCCCTCTTGGCCGGGTACCGTGTATATATGATATGATGTTATGATGTGTGACGGAGATACGGAGATACTAAAATTTTGAAGTATGATGAGTTGTGGCGCCCAAGGCAGGAGAGGCGACCACGTTCCGTCCGCCGGGTCCTATTACAGGCCGCATAGGGTATGTGATATGATAATCTGATGATATGATAATATGATAACATGGTATGATATGATGATTCTGTTTACCGAGTCCCTCACTGGAGGGCCGGGACACGTTATATGTGCATACGTATATGATGATTAACTACTTATGACACTCAGCCCCGTTATGGATCGGATGTGACACATGATATTGGTATGTATGATTTGTAACTCAGAAGTAAGCATTTGAGCATTCTGACTAACGTATTTGTCTTCTGTGCCTCTTATGTATGATTTGTATTTCAGACGCACGCACTTTGCTATTTTGGGCTACTAGGCTCACTTTCTGTACCCCTTACTGTCACACCCCGATCTCACTAGGGTGTGATGGGCACCCGACCCCGTGACCGGAGCCGAGCGAACCCGCTAACTCTTACTACGTACTAAATTTTTTTTTGAACCTCTACATCCAGTATACATAACAAGATTTCTAAAGTATTCTTCTGTTGCCTTTAAATCAAATAATATATATAACTGTGCAAAACTTGTATCATAGTACAGACTGACTCCCGAAACCCACGACCGTGTCTCGCAAAGTCTCTAACTCGAACATGACATCATAGCGTAGGACTCTTGATCCGGCAACTCTCCAGAGCAAATGGAGATGCCAACTCCGCTGGAACATCTTCTATAATGACGTCTGATCATCTGGGTGTACCTGCGCGGCATGAAACGCAGCCCCCGAAGAAAAGGGGTCAGTACGAGCAATGTACTGAGTATGTAAGGCATGAACAGTAATATAATAGGAGATATAGCTTTAAGTAGCAACATAGTAAAAACTGTACTCATGAGTAATAACAGAATGGAACTGTAGAACATATCATGCGCTGTAAACGTAGTCTGTACATCTGAGTGCCTCTTGAGGCGGAGTCATGCATGCTTACTGTTACTCTTCACGTACATACATACATAGTCTGTCTGCATCACATAAAGCATCATAGCCTGTCTGAATCACATAAGGCATCATAGCGGCAATCACATTGCATCATAGCCTTTAAATCACATACATCATTAGCCCGCGTCCGGGCCTCCCGCGTCCGGGGTAATTGTCTCGTGCCGCCCACTAGTGGTGGTCGTGCCTGGCCCTCTAGGACCAGTATATACATCGCAGCCCGCATAAGCGGTGACATGCCCGGCCTTCTAGGCACGGTTTAATCGTCCAATAGCTGCCGCCGTAGCGGTGACATGCCCGGCCACATAGGCACGGTATGACTGCCATAACTTAAGCATGCATAAGAGCCCAACCGAAAGTTATAACTTTATCGGAGTGACGTAAGGTCGGAAACCTCCGATTACATTATGGAATAATCATGGGCGCTTTGCCTCACCTTGACGGAACTAGTACTATAAGGCGAGACTATCAATGGAAAGTAACATCATGAGAAAACATAGAATAGGATCGTCGGGTGTCGTTTCATATGCTTTGGAACCTTTGAAATAATCATTATTCATAAATAGGACTAAGAAAATCAAGAAATAGCTTCATGTTTTCGTGTCATCATATTCATAGTAGGAACACATTCTCGCCTTATTCATCATAGACATTTTCTCACATCGGGGATCATCATTATCGTCATGAAATCATAGTCGTCGTTTTAGTCATAAAAACTATTAAAAACGTAAAACTTGGATTTGTAGAAAATGAATATTTTGAAAACATTTATAAACTTTTAAGAAGAAAAAATCATGTTTTGAAATCATAATTTCTAACTTTTTAAAATAGGAACGTTATGGAAGCATTTGTCAAATCTCACGTACAGATCATGCCATAGAAAGAAAAGGGACGAGCCTTAACATACCGCGCCGCGCCTTACTCGTCACGCTTATTCGCCCAACTTTTTAGTCTACATTCAAGAAGATCGACACTATCGTTAGATTCATCGACACATACTTGCCTTAACCTTTCAAGTACATTCACTTATGGCACATCGCCGAAATTTCGGCAGCACCTCCCCTGTAATTGCACCATCCCCGAGATTCTAACTCGGCTCAATTCATCAATCAACAACAATCCGAGAATTCAACTCGGCCAAACCAACAACAATACCAACAATCTTACCAACAACATTCCATTTATATTCAATTCCATTCAATTCAATTCAGTTCAATTCAATTCAATTCGCATAATATTCCGTCGAATCAATCGACATACTACTTCACCCGAAACCTTCAAATTTAACAATAACCATACATTTCATTATCATCTATATTCATTAACTTCAACCACATTCTTCATTCAACGTTACATGACCCATAACGACAACAACTAGAATATCGAACTACATTAATTTACACTAACTTACCAAAACACCTATTTCGACCATAATCTCTCCTTACATATCTTCGTGCATTTTTACTCATTTATATACATTCCAACAACAACAACATGTTTTTTTCTCTTTCAAATTCAATCACCATAACCCAACTCTCGATCCTCCAAACCATTTAATTCTTATTTTACCTTATAGAATCTTCCATAACAACAATTACCACTCTAAGTAAAATCAATTTGTCACACCTTTCCATTAACTACACCATTCGGCTAACACACACATATGCATATTTTTCATGAATTCTCCATCCATTTCTATACATTGCAACCACAACCAACACACAACATGAAATCAAGTTAATCTTCCATGCAACACAACACACACATACACGGCTCAATCACACATACACCATGCACACGGCCACTACTATACAACATTCATATTTCCATGATTTTCACCGATTTCCACACTATAATACTCACAACCATGCATAACACATGAAGTAAGATTGGATACATACCTTTTTCCTTCAACTTCTTCACTTAACTAGAATTGGTAAATCCTCCAAATAAATGCTTGGCTTGCTCCAACAACCACTCCACGTTGACGGGGACCTTTCAATTAGTAGGAAACTAGAAGGAAAATAATTTTTCCATGACAAATCTCAAAGGGCAGTCCGGCCAGCCCTTTGGCCGTGACTCCCTCTCTCTTTTCTTGTTCTTTCTTTCTTTCTTTTCTTTCTCTTCTCCTTAAAAGATGATCACCCCTTCCATATATATATATAACATAGGCACATGGTGGTCACATGCCACTTAGTCTTCCACCAATTTTCTCTAGATTATTCCTTTCTTTTCTTGAATTTTCTTCAAGGCCACAAAGATGACTTGTTGTGTCATCTTCTCTTTTTTTTATTTTATTTTTTTGTCACATGGCCAATATGGCCCTTTTAGAATTTTCATGAACCTTTTGTGAGATTACCATTTTGCCCCTCAACTTTTCTCAATATTACCATTTTACCCCTAGCCTTCCACATTATTTTCATTGGCCATTTTGCAAAATTCTCTTTTTACCCTTAACCTTTCTCAATATTTCCATACCACCAATGTTCATAAATAATATTCATAACCCCTCGTGCATTAAAATAACTCTTTAAAAATAATCTTGTCCTTAACTTCTCACCATTGTCTCGCAACATCCGAACGCACGAAATACGGGCTATAACATCCTCCCCTTTAGAACATTCGTCCTCGAATGTTCAACCGACCTTATGGGCGTCATAATACTGCGGAGGGTTCCTTTTATAGCTACTCTTTCCTTTATGCCCGTTCCTTATCCTTTACCTTATTTTCCTTATAATAGAACTCTGACCTTTTCATAAGTCTTTGCTCCATGTCATAGGTTACCTTTTCTAATACGATCTCCCCCTCTTAGGGCTTCTTATACCAAACCCTTTTGTAAAGTCTTCACTTATACCTTATTCCTCATCTTCCTTCTAATTCGTGTCGGACATCCCGGAAACTTTTTATCCTAAGTTTTCTTTTACCTTCCATCTATGTCATCCTCTCGTCCACATTTTCATTCACTATTTGTCCTTTCACTCCCTTAGTTCACTTGTTCGTTGTTCTTCCTTAACTGCGCAATCGTGCTGTAGCTGTGTATCCATATCTCTCAGCGTTCTGCTACTTTTGTCCTTAGCACAATATCCTTACTATATTTTTTTTTTTCCTATCCTTGTTCGCCAAACCTTTAACTATATTCATGTTGCCACATATCTATTCCTTTATATCCCTTCTCTTGCCTTACTTTCCCTCGTCGCAGTCACTATT
Source organism: Lycium ferocissimum (assembly GCF_029784015.1). NCBI lineage: Eukaryota > Viridiplantae > Streptophyta > Magnoliopsida > Solanales > Solanaceae > Lycium > Lycium ferocissimum. The sequence continues at coordinate 9,739 of NW_026713632.1, read as the reverse complement.
CCTTTAACTTCACTTATCAAAATCGGTCTTTAATCCTTGTACACTCCTTTCCTGTTTCTTTTTATCACTTTCTACTTCCTTTTCACATGTCTACTTTGAGTCCTTACCCAAATAATCTCGCGCTTTGCCGGTAATTTCTCTCGGGAACCTCCTTTACTGAGGTTTCTTACCTTTCGCCTCCTTTCGACACTTTGTTCTCTTTGTTTTCCACTAACACACTCTCTTTCCTTCCCAACTATCACCATATTAGACCCTCCAGCCTTAGTCCATAACAAAATAATGACAGCTTTCCTTGTAGCACTTATATCGTCCACTTTCGCTGTCACTTGGGCTTCGATTCCCTCACTTGACTAATGCCTTCCTTACCGTAGCGCCGGTTGCTGGGACTCCCATATCTATCAATATAATCATACGTAAAATATTCTACACATTCATGTATATATATATGTGCATTATTCATTAACCCACAAAATACTTTCAAACCTTGTTCAAGCCTATCCAACTTTCCCGGGTTGTGATACACTTTTTGTCTCCTCACCGAGCTAGTCTGCCTCGTCTCACGCGACCTCTTAGGGTCTCTAGCCATTCCATACACTCTGGTTTTCCTTAGGTTACTCTAATCTTTCATTCGTCTCTTAGACTTAAATTTATGGAATTTCTTCATACTTCCCAGGGGGGTCACCCATCCTCCCACCTTAGCACGCTTAACTTCGAAACTCTGGTGGGATTCGGTGCCTTAATACCGATATAATCGCGTCCACTTTCTCATATGACCTTTATTACATGATTTAAAGCCAGTCAAAGTCTCACAATTTCCGAAATATTTTCGTAATACGTCCTTTCTTTTACATTTACCGTTTTACCCTTTTCTCTTCTCGACATTCACTTTCTGCCGGTGCATGACTATTTCCTGTCTGGCGCCCAACCTCACGTAACAGAACAAATATATTCATCCAGTCTCACCTCTTTTGACTTCCATATCATTCCTCGACTTTTTCCGCCGATACCGGGCGCCTACGGAAATCGACGATTAATATAAGGGATCTTATTCCCTATGTCTTGGCTCTATCGCACGATCTAATGACAGAAAGAAGGTCAACCATTCCTAGATGCCCCGCAGCCTCCTGTCTATAGATGTGGCCGGCTTCACACCCATAAACAGGACTCTACCGGACACGACTTTGCAGACATCCCTTAGACCGACCTGCTCTGATACCACTTTGTCACACCCCGATCTCACTAGGGTGTGATGGGCACCCGACCCCGTGACCGGAGCCGAGCGAACCCGCTAACTCTTACTACGTACTAAATTTTTTTTTGAACCTCTACATCCAGTATACATAACAAGATTTCTAAAGTATTCTTTCATTTGCCTTTAAATCAAATAATATATATAATCGTGCAAAACTTGTATCATAGTACGGGCCGACTCCCGAAACCCACGATCGTGTGTAAAGTCTCTAACTCGAACATGACATCATAGCGTAGGACTCTTGATCCGGCAACTCTCCAGAGCAAATGGAGATGCCAACTCCGCTGGAACATCTTCTATAATGACGTCTGATCATCTGGGTGTACCTGCGCGGCATGAAACGCAGCCCCCGAAGAAAAGGGTCGATGCGAGCAATGTCTTGAGTATGTAAGGCATGAACAGTAATATAATAGGAGATATAGCTTTAAGTAGCAACATAGTAAAAACTGTACTCATGAGTAATAACAGAATGGAACTGTAGAACATATCATGTGCTGTAAACGTAGTCTGTACATCTGAGTGCCTCTTGAGGCGGAGTCATGCATGCTTACTGTTACTCTTCACGTACATACATACATAGTCTGTCTGCATCACATAAGGCATCATAGCCTGTCTGAATCACATAAGGCATCATAGCCTGTCTGAATCACATAAGGCATCATAGCCTGTCTGAATCACATACATCATTAGCCCGCGTCCGGGCCTCCCGCGTCCGGGGTAATTGTCTCGTGCCGCCCACTAGTGGTGGTCGTGCACGCCCTCTAGGACCAGTATATACATCGCAGCCCGCATAAGCGGTGACATGCCCGGCCTTCTAGGCACGGTTTAATCGTCCAATAGCTGCCGCCGTAGCGGTGACATGCCCGGCCACATAGGCACGGTATGACTGCCATAACTTAAGCATGCATAAGAGCCCAACCAACAGTTATAACTTTATCGGAGTGACGTAAGGTCGGAAACCTCCGATTACATTATGGAATAATCATGGGCGCTTTGCCTCACCTTGACGGAACTAGTACTATAAGGCGAGACTATCAATGGAAAGTAACATCATGAGAAAACATAGAATAGATCGTCGGGTGTCGTTTCATATGCTTTGGAACCTTTGAAATAATCATTATTCATAAATAGGACTAAGAAAATCAAGAAATAGCTTCATGTTTTCGTGTCATCATATTCATAGTAGGAACACGTTCTCGCCTTATTCATCATAGACATTTTCTCACATCGGGGATCATCATTATCGTCATGAAATCGTAGTCATCGTTTTAGTCATAAAAACTATTAAAAACATAAAACTTGGATTTGTAGAAAATGAATATTTTGAAAACATTTATAAACTTTTAAGAAGAAAAATCATGTTTTGAAATCATAATTTCTAACTTTTTAAAATAGGAACATTATGGAAGCATTTGTCAAATCTCACGTACAGATCATGCCATAGAAAGAAAAGGGACGAGCCTTAACATACCAGCGCCGCGCCTTACTCGTCACGCTTATTCGCCCAACTTTTTAGTCTACATTCAAGAAGATCGACATTATCGTTAGATTCATCGACACATACTTGCCTTAACCTTTCAAGTACATTCACTTATGGCCTGCCGAAATTTCGGCAAAGACTCTCCCTCGTAATTGCACCATCCCCGAGATTCTAACTCGGCTCAATTCATCAATCAACAACAATCCGAGAATTCAACTCGGCCAAACCAACAACAATACCAACAATCTTACCAACAACATTCCATTTATATTCAATTCCATTCAATTCAATTCAGTTCAATTCAATTCAATTCGCATAATATTCCGTCGAACCAATCGACATACTACTTCACCCGAAACCTTCAAATTTAACAATAACCATACATTTCATTATCATCTATATTCATTAACTTCAACCACATTCTTCATTCAACGTTACATGACCCATAACGACAACAACTAGAATATCGAACTACATTAATTTACACTAACTTACCAAAACACCTATTTCGACCATAATCTCTCCTTACATATCTTCGTGCATTTTTACTCATTTATATACATTCCAACAACAACAACATGTTTTTTTCTCTTTCAAATTCAATCACCATAACCCAACTCTCGATCCTCCAAACCATTTAATTCTTATTTTACCTTATAGAATCTTCCATAACAACAATTACCACTCTAAGTAAAATCAATTTGTCACACCTTTCCATTAACTACACCATTCGGCTAACACACACATATGCATATTTTTCATGAATTCTCCATCCATTTCTATACATTGCAACCACAACCAACACACAACATGAAATCAAGTTAATCTTCCATGCAACACAACACACACATACACGGCTCAATCACACATACACCATGCACACGGCCACTACTATACAACATTCATATTTCCATGATTTTCACCCATTTCCACACTATAATACTCACAACCATGCATAACACATGAAGTAAGATTGGATACATACCTTTTTCCTTCAACTTCTTCACTTAACTAGAATTGGTAAATCCTCCAAATAAATGCTTGGCTTGCTCCAACAACCACTCCACGTTGACGGGGACCTTTCAATTAGTAGGAAACTAGAAGGAAAATAATTTTTCCATGACAAATCTCAAAGGGCGATCCTCCAATTGGCCTTTGGCCGTGACTCTCTCTCTCTCTCTTTCTTGTTCTTTCTTTCTTTCTTTTCTTTCTCTTCTCCTTAAAAGATGATCACCCCTTCCATATATATATATAACATAGGCACATGGTGGTCACATGCCACTTAGTCTTCCACCAATTTTCTCTAGATTATTCCTTTCTTTTCTTGAATTTTCTTCAAGCCACAAAGATGACTTGTTGTGTCATCTTCTCTTTTTTTATTTTATTTTTTTGTCACATGGCCAATATGGCCCTTTTAGAATTTTCATGAACCTTTTGTGAGATTACCATTTTGCCCCTCAACTTTTCTCAATATTACCATTTTACCCCTAGCCTTCCACATTATTTTCATTGGCCATTTTGCAAAATTCTCTTTTTACCCTTAACCTTTCTCAATATTTCCATACCACCAATGTTCATAAATAATATTCATAACCCCTCGTGCATTAAAATAACTCTTTAAAAATAATCTTGTCCTTAACTTCTCACCATTGTCTCGCAACATCCGAACGCACGAAATACGGGCTATAACACTTACTTCGGTTATGACCTTATTTTCTGTATTCCATGCTTTACATACTCAGTACATATTCCGTACTGACCCCCTTTCTTCGGGGGCTGCGTTTCATGCCGCGCAGGTACACCCAGATGAACTGAAGATATTAGTAGAAGATGTTCCAGCGGGATTGGCGAGCTCCATTTTCTCCGGAGTGCTTTGCCGAGTCGTGTATGTGTTATGGTATCCGGAGTTCTGTTAGAGACTTTGCGGATAGTGTCGTGGGTATAAGACGTCGATTATGTAATCGGTATGTAAGCCGATGTATTATTATGTATTGTATTATAAGTTTCATATGTTACAGATTTTATTTGATTCGAGAAAGGTAAAAATCACATTATTCTTCGAAAAAATTTTGTTATGTATTTGTGTCATGATTTGAAAGCCATCGTGATTATGAGTATTACGAGAGTCAGCGGGTTCGCTCGGCCTTAAGTAAGGGCCGGGTGCCCATCACACCCTGTCGGAAATTAGGGTGTGACATTATCTCGATCCTACCTTATAGGATGGTGCTAGCAAAACTCAAGGAATTGAAAGAGCAGTTGCAAGATCTTCTGAGTAAGGAGTTTACTTGCCCGAGTGCCTCTCCGTCGGGTGCTCGATAGGTCTATGCGCATGTGTATTGATTAGCGTCAACTGAATAAGGTAACTATTCGAAACAAGTATCCCATTCCCCATATTGATGACTTGTTTGATTAGTTACAGGAAGCTTTTGTGTTCTCTAAAATCGATTTAAGGTCAGGGTACCATCAGTTGAAGATTTGGGCAGAGGATGTTCCTAAAACCAATTTTCAGACCAGGTATGGGTACTATGAGCTCTTGGTTATGTCTTTTGGGCTTACAAATGCCCCAGCTACGTTCATGGATTTGATGAACAGTGTGTTTAAGCCCTATTTAGACTCATTCGTAATAGTATTCATTGATGATATCCTGGTGTACTCTAGGAGTAAGGAAGAGCATAAGAAACATTTAGGAAGAGCATAAGAAACATTTGAGAATTGCTCTTGTGGTATTGTGAGAGGAGTTGTACGCTAAATTCTCCTAGTGTGAATTAAGTTTGTCTTGGCAGGTCTTTCTTGGGGCATTATTTCTAAAGGGGTATTATGGTGGACCCTCGAAAAATTCGGGCGATCGGAACGGGCTAGACAATAGCGACCTAGGATTCGCGGCGTGAGTCTGGCTAGCTACTATCGTCGGTTCGTGAAAGGGTTTGCCTCTATTTCTTTTCATTTGACCCGTTTGACTCGAGCAGGAGCCGTTTCAGTGGTCCGACGAGTGTGAGGAGAGCTTTCAAAAGCTCAAAACATTATTGACTACAGCACCGATTCTAGCATTGCTCGTGGAGGGCAAAGATTTTGTTGTTTATCGTGATGCTTCACGTTACGTTTGGGTATTGTTTTGATGTAGGATAAGAAGGTGATTGCTTATGCTTACCCGATGAAGGTACGTAAGGAAAGGAACTACCCTCTCATAACGAGTCGGCGGCGGTGGTATTTGCGTTGAAGATCCTGAGGAATTACTTGTATAGTGTCCATTGTGAGATGTACATAGACCATCGTAGCTTGCAGCATGTGTTCACTCAGAGGGATCTGAACTCTAGGCAGCGGAGATGGATGGAACTGCTGAAAGACTATGACATTACCATTCTGTATCATCCCGGTAAGGCAAATGTAGTGGCTGACGCATTGAGTAGGAAGTCGGCTAGTATCGGAAGTTTGTCTCGTTTGATTTCTTCGGAGCGTCCGTTAGCTAGAGAGGTTCGGTACCGGCTAACAGTTTTATGAGGGCTGGATGTTTCCAACACGGCAAGGTGTTGGCAGCTTGTGTTGAGCTCGGTCGTCATTTCTGCAGCCAGCATTAAAGCTAAGCAGTTTGAGGATGCTAAGTTGTGCAAAATACGTGATAAAGTATTGCGTGGTGAGGCTAAAGAAGCCGTGATTGAAGAGGAGGGCGTATTGCGAATCAAAGGGCGAGTGTGTGTGCCACGTGTGGGCGACTTGATCAAGACCATTCTGACAGAGGCTCATAGTTCAAGGTATTTTATCCATCCTGGTGCCACTAAGATGTATCGTGATTTGAGGCAACATTGCGCGGGGCGATAAAGCGATATAGTAGAGTTGTTTTCAGTGTCCGAATTGCCAATGTGTGAAGTATGAACGTCAAAGATGAGGCAGCGCAGAGGATGCTCGTTAAGAGGTCGAAGTGGGAAAGGATAGCCATGGATTTTGTGATTGGTCTTTCGAAGACGCTAGGGAAGTTCGACTCTATCTGGGTTATTATTGACAGGTTGACTGGTTATTATTGATAGGTTGACTAAGTCTGCCCACTTTATTCCGATGAAGATAACGTATGATGCGGAGAAATTGGTAAGTACCGCATTCGTGAAAAGGTGCTTAGACTTCGGTTCCTATCTCCATAGTGTACGACGGGCACCACGTTTAGATCAGGGGCCAGGGAGTGTTTACAGGAAGAGTTGGGTACGAAGTTAGATCTTAGCACAGCCTTCCACCCTCAGACTGACGGGCAGTCTGAGTGGACTATTCAAGTTCTTGAGGATATGCTGCCTGCGTGCGTGATAGATAGATTTTTGTGGGCATTAGGATCAATTCTTGCCTTTGGCCGAGTTTGCCTACAATAATATATATCAATCGAGTATTGATATGGCCCCAGTTAAGGTGCTGCATGGAAGGAGGTGTAGGTCTCCTATCGGATGGTTTGATGCGTTCGAGGTGAGACCGTGGGGTACCGACCTTCTGAGGGAGTCCCTAGAGAAGGTGAAGGTGATTCAAGCCAAGCTTCTAGCAGCACAGAGTAGGCAGAAAGAGTATGCGGACCGTAAGGTCCGAGATCTCGAGTTTGAGGAAGAAGAGCAAGTGTTATTGAAGGTCTCATGCATAAAGGGTGTGATGAGGTTTGGAAAGAAGGGCAAGCTTAGCCCAAGGTACATTTGTTACACCTCGAAAAAATTTCATGCCGTCGTATGATAGTTAGGCTAACACAAGGTGACACGAATACGATGTTCCTATAAGTAAGAAAGGTTATTTAACGATTCTAATTAAGATTCCAAAGACATTGGAAGTAAGAGGAGAAAGTTCCTTAAGGAAGGCAAAGCATATGTTGTGTTTTGAAAAGCTCCGTAAAGTAAAAGTAAATAATGTGTGACTTAATGATGTCATAAAGAAGAGCTATAACTCCCCTTAGATTGGTAATGAAGTGTTAAACAAGTGTCAAGAAGGTTCCATAAGGATTGGAGATCAAACGAACGACGGAAACAATTTTTGAGAGGTGGGGTTATACGACCGCTTATACGGTCCGTACAATATTATACGGTCCATATAAGGGTCCTTATAACACCCAACAGGAAGATGTTTTCCATGATGGTGAACCACGGTCACTTATATGGACCGTACAATATTATACGGACCGTATAAGTTTCCGTATAACGCCCGACGGGCTGAGTTATTTTCAAGTATATAAATGTGATCTACTTAATTATTTTTCATTTTCCACACTTCCTCACTTCTCTCCAAGACTCTAGAACATTCCACATTTCATCTTCAAAAGATCCAAGGAAAACAAAAGATTAATATCATTAATCGAGGAATTAAGTATAAGGGGCTCTTGGGGTTGTACAGAGTCAAGAAAACTTTATGGATTGAAGCTAAGGTTTTCTTCCGTCCAAGTATTTCCATCAAGAGCTATTCCTTACCCAAAGTACGGATAATGCGGTTTTCACATTCTTGACTTTAACTTAAAGCCTTTATAAACTCATCACCTTCAAAATCCTCCATTAGCCTTGATTAACCACCTCTAAGAATGATTCATGTTCTGTCCAGGAACTTAGAAAATCTAAAAAGGCTTTCCTTACGTGATGAGATTTCACAAAGCAGTAATAAAGGGGCATGGTCTGAGCCAGTTCTAGATGAATATTCCATTTCCATATCTGTAAACCAATCCTGCAATTTGGAGTTTGCAATCATTCTATCCAACCTTTTAAAAATGCAATCACTACCAGCCCTCCCATTCTACCAAGTAAACAGACTCCCCTTATAATTGATGTCAAACAAAATACGTGAGTTAATGCAAAATGCAAAATCTTCATATTCATCTAGAAAGACAGGCAAACCACCAATCTTCTCATCTTCATTCATAATGACATTGAAGTCACCCCCAACTAGCCAAGGCAAGTCCATGTGATCAGCCAAACTATATAGACTATCTCATAAACTGATTCTCTCAAGATGATCACACTTTGCATATACCATTGTTACCATCAGTGACTTATTCCACTCTTGGAAAAACAGCTTTATAGTTATTTGTTGTTCTAAATCCTTCATGATGTCCACATCCACATTATCATTCACAAAGAACCATATTTTACCATTGCAGTTGCAATGGGCATATCTCATGCCTAGCCTTCTTCTAAAACTCTGAATATGCTTAAAGTGTTGAAAAGGCTCCATTAAAGCTATAATGGAAAATTTATGATGTCTGTGCAAAATTTGAACTCTGTGAAAAGCTTTTTGTGTGTTCACAGACCTAATATTCCAAAAGAGTGTCTTCATCATCATTTAAAAATAGGCTTACAACCTCTCTTTGGTACTACTCTTATAGGAATAATATCTGTAATTATTTGTTTCTTTCCCTTCTTGGTACCTTTCTGTCTAGATTTTGGAGATATGCCAGCTTCTTTTACCAAATTACCAAGAACCTGCTCCACTAGAGCCTCATCTTCACTTTCTTTGAATTTGCCTTTGCCCTCATCATGTTCCTCCACAGCTCCCACATTAATATTATGAGAGATCACATCATGCAATTCCTTCAAAGGAGATTGTTTTCTTTGGTTGACCAGCTGTTGCACATTGTCCTTTTCCACTTGTACAACTGCCAACTCATTCATCACCTCCCTCTCAAGAGGAAATGAGCCAATGCCATTATCATTAATTGAGATGCTCAAATTTCCATCCTGCATATTATCAGGAGACAACTCATCTTCCTGAAATTGAGCCTGAGACAAAGGTGGAGTACTTAATATATGATTTTCTTGACTATCTGCAACCACCACCTCCACCATGGCATTTGCAAACCTATCAGCACCCTCAGCCTGTTTTTCTTCCTCACATGAGGCTAAATCATGCAAATCATCAATGTTCTCCCTTAGCCCCCATCTTTCCATGTGCACCATCACCATCTTGAACCCTTTCATCAGCCTGAATATCTTCCATCATAAATTCTATGGCATGTCCATCCTTGGAAACAATCTGGCTTGTAAATTTCTCCCCTTTTTTTGAAG
>NW_026713631.1:0-27652 GCF_029784015.1 Lycium ferocissimum | reverse complement strand
TGTTTTGCTACTCGCCTTTCCGCACCCCCCCCTTTAAAACCTTTCCACGGTAGCAATACTTACCCGGAGATCCCCCGGCCCCGGGCCCTTTTCCCAAATTTGGAGCGCTCCCGTTGGGAGCCTACATTTGATTGGGGTTTCGGTTATTGCTATTTGTATATATGTTTGTTCACCTGCACGGCGGGCCGTCCCGTCATATGATTTTTGTTATGACTCCTAGAGGTCCGTGACACATACGTGTGGGTTATGGGCACTCACTATTCGCCGTGTCGTTGTAATTTGTATCTGACGTCCTGATGCATGACGTACTTTACTCGCTTATATGTGATACTATTTTCTCAGTTATGACAAATATATGTATATTTGTATATTTGTGACAAATTTTCTACGACGTTTCACTCTTCTCCGTAAATATATGTTATTTGTACACCAGTATAAGTTATTCGTACGCTATTTCTCGATTTGGGATACTAGTACGATTTGTGCTGCCCACTCGGCACGAGCCCCGCCTGGCGGGTCGTGACATTCACCGAGTCCCATAATGGGCAGGATATGATATATGATATTGACATGCATGATTTATGTTTCAATGGCAAGTGTTTTGGTATTTTAAACATTGTACTTGTTTTCTATACTCCTTATTTCAGATATGATCCTTTTTATCGTTTTTCTCGTTTATATACTCGCACATATTCCGCATCGACCCCCTTTCTTTCGGGGTCGCGTTTCATGCCCGTTAGGTAATAATAATCGGTTTGGTGAACTGTCAACATAGGACTTACTCACCGTCCCCGAGAGCTCCGTTGTTCCGAAGTCTAAACTTTTAGTAAAGATTCCACGATATAAATATGTATATGTTATCCGTGGGTACGATGTCCGTCCGGCCATATTTTACTATTCGTACTCTTAGAGGTCTCAGGACATATATGTGGGTTGTGTATCGCTCACCACCGTGTCTATACGATGTGCTATGATATGATGTCCGTCCGTAGTGGCAGCCTTGTCGACTTGCATATGACATGATATTGATGTGTAGTGGTAGCCTTGTCGGCTTGCGTATCATTTTATGATTTGATCAATTGTGACTCCTCGGGGAGACAAGCTTTTGATACGTGATGACGCTATGAACTTTCGAGTTGTTTTGTAAAGTCTCCATATTGTCGTAGTCTCGCTTGATTATATCTCGATAGGTATGTATACGGTGTCCGTGCTTTCCGCACCAGTCAGCGTGCTCACGGGTCATTACGACAAAGAGTTCCCTAGCACAAGGGGACGTCAAATATTAACAGAATAATACTGCATATAAAGCAACTGAATGAAATAGACATGGCACATGAAATAACTTGGTAGGACAGAAACTCAAACTGAATTCTAGTCATGAACATGAATACGTATAGATATGAGATGAGTAAAATATTTTAAGTAGGGAGAGCATAAATATAACTGACAGCATGGTTCTGGTACCTGGACCCTACAAGCAGAGCTCTCATACCTTGCCAGGGATATGAAATATAAATATACCATGAAAGGATCCAATCATTATTAAGGAATCGTCCTAAACATGGGCGGAGCGATCCTTATCCTACGGTGGCTACGTAGTTCCAAGCTACTTGAAGCCTTCTTGGTAATTAGTGCAACTCCCAAAAACATGAACATGGAAAACAGGTGGTACTTGAGCCCATGGTTCTCATAACTCATAACTTGCATGTACATGGATACCACTTCATAGTATTCTTGCATGAAAACGTGTAAAGCATATAGAGTATTTTCTTGAAAATAAACATAATAAATTATAACTTGCATGTAAGAACCCATGAAATGAAAGATATTTTCATGGATTACGATGTATTCTCAATAATCATAATGAAAAATCAAGAATTTAATAATGGATTAATAATACTTTAATACTTAGTATAGCATGGTACATGTACCTAGGGGTATCGTGAGCATGGTTAAAAATCCTAATTTTCGTATAACTTCATACTTTATGGAAGAAGTGGCGTGGGGAAGAACAAAGATGTTCCCACACGTAGATAGCAACCCTACATACCTGATAATGCTCCAAACTCGTAACAAAAATCTAAACCTTGTAGAAGAAATCCAAAAGATTAAACCTTTGAAGCCTTGAGATGGGTTTCTTGAAAACCCTAGGTTAAGAATGATTAACTCTTATTTAGAAATCATTGATACATGTTAGAATTCACTTGGAATGGTTGGAATAGGCTTACCTTATTGTTTTGGATTGTTGGGAGAAGAAAACCTTCGTGTTAGGACTTTGGAGAATGTGAAAAGTGGAAAAAGAACAGAACATGACGTATTTATACTTAACTGAGTCGGAAAATTATACGGTATAACTTGGCCGTATTTGACAATAATTAAAATTCTAGAAACTGGAATTTCCCAATTGAGTTTCACGGGGTGAATATACGGTCCGTATAATATTATACGGTCCATATAACATTATACGGTCCGTATCGAAGTTTTTCACAAACTTGGCAGAAACTTATAATCACCACCTGTGTTACATGGACTGGTTAGACGGTCCGTACAATAATACACGGTCTGTATAACTGGTCGTATAAATTGAATTTTGTTGAACTGAGACGAATTTATTTCCCACACTTCTCATATGGTCTTTTAAGTTTCAAATCATGAACGTAACCTAGTTTAAAGGTGCGAGGTATTACATTTGGCGTTGTAAGATGGTTCTCTACGGATTTGGCTAGACAAAGTAATCAGTAGGTATGCGTATAGTTGGTGATTTGAAAATTTTAGAAGGATTGGACGATGGGTTTTGACTAAGTGGTATTCTACCGGTTCAGAATGGGCTATGGTTAGTGGTTATATCTAAAGGTTTTGGGGGATTAGAGTGATAATTGGGGAATCAATTCATTATGTTTAGAGGTGTGGCTATATCAAATCAGAGAATTTAAGCAAAGACAGTTCTTGTATGCGGGGATCAGTTGTGAAGGAAATTTCGGGTATGAAGGAATGCAAATTTGGGTATTTGAGCTAATGTAAAGGTAGTTTAATTGATAAGGTGAACTAGGGGTACTATTGGAATATTTCTTGCTCATAGAGGATTCCATAAGGTTATAGTAGAGATTCATTGGCTTCCCGTCGATTTTCGTGATCTTCATTCTTCTCTGTTCAAGACGAATGGTTATTTAGTTGGTATTTGATGTCACGACCCATTTGATTGTTATTTTGTCGTGAAACTTTTCCCCTAGCCTTGTTAGAGCATGTTTGACTTGTGGGGACAGGTAGCACAGTTCTCGGAGAGATTGGGCGAGCCTTGTTTGATTTTGAGGAAGTTAGAAGTTTTAAGTGGAACATGTGAAAAATGTTTGACTAATAGTTCAATTTTGGGTAAACAGACCTTTTTGAAATTTCGTCAATTTCTTGAGGTCCGAAGGGCCGTTTATGACTTGGCGGGGTAGTTGGTTCGGTTCTCGAGGCTTTCGGGGGCGATTGGGGTACTTTATTTGAAACTTGACTTTAGCCGTTTGGGGTTGATCGAGTCAAGGTGATCTTCGTTGGGAATTATGAGGTCACAGATGAGTTCGTAGCATGTTTTTGCATATGGTTGCATGTCCAGTTTGTATCTGGGAGGTCCTAGATGGATGTCGGGATTTTGGGTTGAAACTTGGTGAAAATAAGATTTTCTGGTTTTATGAAGTCTCGCCTCCGCGCGAGTGTTTCAGCCTCTGTGAGTCCGCCCAAGCGGGACTTGGCCCCCAGACGCAAGTGCGTGTCATTTAATGTGGCCCGCCTCAGCGGATTGTTATCCGCCGAGGCGGGATAGTGTAAGCAGAACTGTGTCCGCGGGAGCGAAGATCGCTGAACCAGAAAGCTTTTTATTTCCCATTTTGAACAATTTCTTTCCCATTCACAATATTGAAACCCTAAAGAGTTTTGGAGGCGATTTGAGGAGATTTAGAGTGGAATCATCTTTGGGTAAGTTCCCTTGACCTTGATTTATGTTCATTTACTTTCTAAGTTAGAATCTATTATGAAATTAATGAGATTAGTTGGGGAAGATGGGTTTACAAACCCTAATTTTGATGTTTGAATCTTAAGCTATGAATATGCGTTTGTTTGGTGAATCTTGGTTTTCTAAACATGGGACCTTGTGAATTAGTAGATGCTAAGCTTGAATCTCTATTTTGTTTGAGAAATTGATTAGGGGAAGTTAGGGTTTTATCCTAAATTGGATTTTTTTTATATAATGTTGGAATTGATGATTAATTGAGTTTATTTAGCAATTGGGGAATGGTATTGAGCTTCTTGAACGTTGGGTTACAATTTTTAATCTTGAAATTCCTATTTTGCCCTTGTGGGCCTGATTTCCTCTTTTAAAGTTTAATCTTCGATTTGAATAAGTTTATAGCAATATGGTTATCATTAGTCTCCTTTTCTAACTTAGATTACGATGTTGACTAGACTTTGATTATCCGGAAGCGCCTCGGAAGGGCAAGGCTCATGTTTGATTGTTCATGGCACCAGCTCGGCATTGAGGTAGATTGCGGCTTACCTTAGTTAGACTTTGATTAGTGAAATGTATGTATGCATAGAATTGATGGGAGAAAGCATGATTAGGTCTTCGGACATGATGTTGGGATGGATATACTCCTAGGTTGGTATGATTTCTGATTATATGGGCTTGCCGCCGTTATTTTGCGCATTGTGACATGTGGTGTACTTGTTGATGTGGTTGAGTGATGTGAGGTGATAGATTCACTATGATGATTGAAACTCTATGTCGTTTCCATTTCCATAGTTGTTGTGTTTTATGCAAGACTTGATATGGCTTATGGTGCTTTGTCATCTCCATGGAACATTCATTGGCGTTGATTTCTCATTTTTGCATTCATACATTCATGCATGATGAAAATGTTGTGGAAAAAAGTTTGATGAAAGAATGGTAGAGCAATTGATGGAAAATGGTTATGGAAACGTTTGAAACGAAAGTGAAGGATGAAAGTCACCTCTGGACTTTGTGTGGAGTGACTGGTATATGGATGCCATAGGTCCCCTGCCGGTCATGACTACCGAGACGTCGATATTTCTTCCGGAGCATGTGTATACAGATTGACATATTGGCCATTGCATTGTATGACGTCTATTTCATTGCATTGCATACATCATTATCATATTTTTCATTGATTGACTAGATTTGTTTGTTGTATTTGTGAATGTAGTTACTATGAGGAAATATTGGAAACTGGGCAGACTTGTGTTTAGGTGCTTCACCTTAGACGAAGATTCGGTTATGTGATATTATGTGATTTGAGTGGTTATTATGTGCCTATCTATTGCCTATCTATTTATCTTGTTGATTTTGTGCCTTATATGCGTAAACTAATCTTAGTCGGCCTATGATGCTCACTAGTACTTGTTTGTACTGATGCTACCTTGCTGAATTCTTTTCTGAGTGAGGAGTTTGTTATAGATTCCACATCAGGCCCTCGTGTGTGAGTTTCCCAAGGCAGTCACTTGGAGTTTCCAGGGTGAGCTATGTTCCGATCCGTTACTCGAAAAACTCTTCTATCATAATATCTGTCCCTGGTAATTGAGATAGAATTGTTCAGACTTGATGTATTTCTACTATTCAGACTTATGCACTTACTTAGTAGCTCTTGTACTGTGACTTGACCAGATTCCTTGGGTAGTTGTTGTATTTCCGCACTTATATACTTTATATGCTATAGATACTGCTTAAAAAGCTCTGTTTCTTTTGATATGCTTAATTTAAAAGTTGATTAAGGGAAAGGTTCCCCCACCGGGAGGGGGGGGGGGTTAGCGTGGGTATCCGGTTGATCCACGAGTTGGGTCTTCACAATAGTACAAGACATTATGGGCATTAAAGAAACTCAACATGGGTTGGGATGATTTTTTACATTTGAGAGTGCACCAAATTAATGAGATGGATGAGTTCTGTCTCCAAGCATATGAAAGCTTGGATCTTTACAAGGAAAGGATGAAGTTCCTCCATGATAAGGTGATATTCGAGAGGGAGTTTGTCCTCGGTGATTTGCTATTATTGTTCAACTCAAGACTCAAATTATTTCCCGAGAAATATAAGTCTAAATGATTCGGTCCTTTCAAGGTGACGAAGGTCTTCCCTTATGGTTTCGTTGAGTTAGAGAATAAAGTTGGCCATATCTTCAAGGCGAATGGCCAAACAGTCAAGCATTACTTGGGATGACGAGAAGGTAACAATCGTCATGCCGCAACGTTAAATTAAGCGCTACTGGAAACAACCAATTTTTTTTTACTTTTTGTTGTTTTGTAGATTTTATTCTATTTGTGTGTTTTGGTAGTTTGTCAAGTGTGTACGAACTGGAAAAACTGGCACAAGGAAGTTGAAGATGGAAGTGTTGGAGAAAAAGAGCTAGAAAAGGAAGGACCATTATGCGGCCTTTTCTGTGGATCACAAACACGGTCTACGGACCACATTCTGGTCCGCACAACACTCTAGGGAGTTGAAAATGGGACTTGAAAAAAATCCAAAAGTACAGACCCTTCTACGGTCTGCATTCCTAGTATACGGACCGCACTTTGGTCTGTAAATTCAGGCAGACTACCTAGGAGTTTGAGATATAAATTTCAGAGATTGGATCCATTATGCGAACCGCAGAATGGTTCTCCAGACCTATTATGCGATTGCATTTTGGATGCCATATCATCAAGTTGAGAAATAATTAAGTAGGCCGCAGATCGAGTTTGCGGGCGACAAACTGAATCTATGACCTGACTTCAGACCGCAAAAAGGGGCGAAAACTATAGAAAGGGCTGAAGTTTCGAACTTTCACCTCTTTAATAACCGGCCCTCTCCCTCTTCCCACTTCCCACTTCCAAACCATTACAAACACTTACTCACACACTCTTTCCATCACATGCACGTCTCTCTCTCTCTCTCTCTCTCTCTCTCCATTTCACCAAGCATACTCAATTAAATCTGTCTCATCTTCCTCGTCAACAAACACATACACTCGGTCTCCCTCACTCTCGTTTTCTTGATGAATAGGTAAGGGTTGAGCAAAAAATTATGAAATAGGGCCATGAGGGTAGTGCTGAATGAGAAGTGTCATGCATTGATGTTTGTATCACAACAATTCCAAAAGTTTTACCCCATTTGCCTTGATTTTCTTGAAAATGGAATAAATTATCTTGTTCTTATGATTAATTCGGGTGAATTGAATGAAAATAGGGGTTGGGCTCGTACTTAATTGCAATACTCTTGGGTCGAGTGTTGTAGAATAGTGTTGGTTGAGAATGAAATTGAGCATAATAACAATGAACTCTTTATGCTTGACAAATGCTAAAACCAATACTACAACAAAATTTCTCTCTCTAGATTTTTTCTCTTTAAGATCGATCAAGAAAAATTATGACTCACCGTCGTTAGACATCTCACCTAACCATCACCATCGATAGCTCCGGCTACCTCCACCGGGCAAGCGCCAGGAGTAAACAACATTGGCATGATCCCCTTCACAACTAATACTCCCAATCCCATGAACGCACTGCTGCAAATTCCCCAAAACAAAGAAACTTACGCCCAGGCCATGCATGTTACAAATACCAAAGAAATCACCCACAAAATCATCAAACTCGGTTACATACCATACGAAATTAACAATGGAGTTCCGATCTTCTCTTTTACAGTGGAGGAAGCAGCATTACTGGCACATAACTGCTGCTTAACATTGGTCAGAAAATTTTCAAATAATAAACCCCAATCAATACTATCCCCAAAGAAATCAACAGAATATTTCCCATGAAAAAGGAATTGACAATTTGACTATTCGATTCACGGCGTGGTTTTCTTGATTTTACAGATGAGGATGATTTCAAAAATTTATAATGCAAAAGGTATATTTCATTTGGTATGGATTCGGTAATGCGGTTGCAAAGATGGATGAAAGACTTCAAACCCTCAGAGGAAACAACTCTAGCACCGGTGTGGGGGATTTTCCCTGGTCTAAAATGGCACTTCTTCCATTAGGAGGCAATTTGCACTCGTCGCACCAATTGGATACCCATTGGCACCAGATAAAGCTATTAATTCGAAAACTAGACCAACCATGGCCAAGGAAAGGGTAGCTTGACTTAGCCAAGCCTAGATTGATAGATATCAATATCATGACAATGAATCAAGAAACTGGGAAATCAGGAGAAAATTCCCAACCAGTTGAATACAATGGGGTTCCAGAGTGTTGCTTTAAATGTATGATGCAGGGCCATAGTCACTGGAATTGTAGAAGGAACCAAGCAAATAATGATAAACCAAACAAAGTGGTACAACGAAAGGCTAGCACACAAGATGCTCGACAAAATGTCAGGAAAATAAGGGGAACTACTCAGAAGAACAATAATGGGACAAGAGTGCAATAACAACAAGTAGAAATTATCATAAAGAACCGAGAACCAAATGAAGTAGGCACCTCTTATTCTGATAGGATGGACATAATAGAGGACAAGGAGGAAGAAAAATACAACAATGAATTGAACAAAACAAATGAGCAACAAGATATGATCACACAAAATTTAGATGGGAATAGCTCAGAGCAAACAGAATTCACCACTGAGGTAACTGAGCAAACAAAGCCAAGAGATGGAAAATGGAAGAAGGAGGTCATGGCAAACCAAGTCTAGGCTGTATAAACATAACCCCACCCCCCACTCGAATGAGACCCCCATACCAAAAGAAGAAGAAGAAAAAACACAAAAAGGTCTAGTTAACATGAACAATGAACAGGAAACATGGTTCCAAATACAGGAGGATATATCATAGTTGAAATAAAGTAGCATAACAACTATTACACCAAAGAATACAGGGCAGAAAAGCCAAAAAAAAAATTGTAGAGATTAATAATAGATATGATGCATTGACTAACCTTTCTACTGTAGATGCAGGTGCAGAAGATTTGGAAGAGCCCATGGAGAAGGATTCTATCTCAGACGAAAATATCAATGAACTCAATGAAGACAGATTGGCTATGGAAAGTCAGGATTACAACAATGACAACCTTGACAATAGTACCCACAGTGACAGTGAGATTGCCCATGATAAAGAGGGCAATCCAACTGTGAGAAGGAAACTCAATTTTGACAAAGAACACCCTAACAGTAATGAGCTTATAGGCTCAAACAACTTATAACCTAGAGGAACAAGTATCCTCCAAAGTGATAAAACTGGCACCCCTAGAGGATCCAAAATCATTCCAACTAAGAATACTTAATGTTTAGCTTTTCATCTTGGAATGCAAGGAGCATTTAAACCATGGGTGCTTGTGAGAGGTTGAAAAGCCTCAAGACACAGTACCACCTCCCCTTTATTTGCATTCAGAAACCTAAAAGAAAAATTAAACACATCACTAAATATATGATGAGATTGGGTTTTCAACATTCTCATAACAACTTTAACAATAAAATTTGGCTATTTTTGGATTCCTCCATTACAGTGAATACTATTGATAATTCACAAAAACATATTACTTGTCATATCTCTTGCATTAATAGTTGCACCAACTTTTATTTAACTATTGTTTATGCTGAATACACTATCCCACTCAGGAAACTCTTATGGGAGAAGCTTTTAAGTTTGTCAGACAAACTGAAGGGACCATGGGGGGTAATAGGTGACTTTAATATGATCACCTGTCCGGAGGAAAAGCGGGGAGGTGCACCTTATAACATGCAAAAAAGCATTGACTTTCTTGAATGCTTAACAGACTGTGGCCTCATTGATGCAGGCTATATAGGTGCTCAGTTCACATGGTGAAATAATTGGGGTCAACCCAAGATTATTTGGAAGAGGCTTGATAGATTAGTGCACAATGAAGCATGGATGGACAATTTTAGTTTCACTAATATTACACATCTGTCAAGGACAGGCTCTGACCATGCCCCTTTATTGGTAAATGTAGAAAAAGAAAAGATTAATCCAGTAAAGTATTTAAAATTCCTCAATATATGGTGTAACCATAAGGATTTTAAAAAAGTAGTGGAAGAAGCTTGAAGAATTTCCACCCAAGGGACAACAATGGGACAACTTCAAAGCAAAATGAAAGCAGTAGCAAGAAAACTTTGTTCTTGGTCTAGAGATTCTTTTGGAGACATTTTTAGAGAGGCTAAAGAAGAAGAAAAACAAGTTAAAGACCTGGAGAACAAGTACACAGAAAATACCAATGAGGAAAATAGAAGCAATCTCAGTACAAAAGCTGAGTTTATTAGACTGAACAAAAATCAAGATGAAATATTCAGACAAAGGGCCAAAGCAAGTGGTTACAAGATGGAGACAAAAACACATCCAGTTTTCATAAGGTAATCAAATACAGAAGGAGAAAATTAAACATCCATAGCATAATGGATAATGAAGGTCACATAATAGAGGGATTGTAACGACTCGTTTGGTCGTTTGGGATTTTTAACCCTTTTACCCCTGTTGACCCTTCCCCTAGCTCCGTTAAAGGGTGTTTGACACATGGGGATGGGTAGGGCAGTTACCTAGATGATCGGGATTTGTTTTGAGGGTATTCGAGGCTTAAAGTGAAAAACCTTTGACCAATAGTTGACTTTTGGGTGAACGAATCTTTTTGGGAATTTTGTCAATTCCACAAGGTTTGGAGAGCCATTTCTAACGTTTTGGGGTGATTGGATCGGTTCTCAAGGCACTCGGGAGCATTTTGGGTCCTTGGTTGGAAGCTTGCTTTTGGGATTTTGGGGGTTGACCGGGTCAAAATGACCTCCGTTGGGAATTCCAAGTGCACAGGTGAGTTTGTAGTGCGTGTTTACATTTTTTTGTATATTTGGTTTGTATCCGGGAGGTCTCGGATTGATGTCGGGTTTTGGGTTGAACTAGGTAAAAAACTAGATTTTTGCTGGTTTCTAGTGTCTCGCTTCCGCGGGTTTGTTTTCGCCTCTTAGGGTCCGCCCATGCAGGACTTGGCCTGTAGATGTGAGAAAGTGATTTGGCAAGTGGCTCCGCTTATGCGAGCCTTTATTCGTGGAGGCGAGTCCGCATATGCGGACTTGGTGTCCGCGGATGCGGGAATCGCTGAACAAAAACCTTATATTTCCCAATTCGAACCATGTCTTTTTTCCATTCACAAAATTGAAACCTAGAGGATGTTTTGGAGCAATTTGTGGAAGCTTGTGGGTGATTCTTCTTGGGGTAAAGTCCTTATACTCTCTTTTACTTTTATTTATGGCTTAAGTTGGATTCTATGGTAGTTTTCATGAATTAGTTGGGAAGATGGGGTCATAAACCCTAGGAGTATTGTTATAAATATTTTTCAATCTAATTGGGGGTTTTTTTCAGAAAATTTACTGATTTCTATCACCTAATGAATGGGTCAATTAGTCCCTAGGCTTGAATCTTCCTTTTATTTCAAGAATCTATGCCATGGAATTTGAGGCTTTCCCTAGATTTGGGGGTTTTTGATTGATGATGGAATTAATGCTAAATTGGGATTTTATTGTGTTGATTATTATTTTTTGGACTTATTAGGTTTTTGATTAATCGTTTCCAACTTGGAATTTTCTTTTTTACCCTTATGGGCCCCGACTACTTCCTCTTTTAAAAGTCATTTTTCATTTCGAATAATACTATGGCATTATGGGTATCATTAGTTGCATATTCTAACTAGATTACGTTATTGATTAGACTTCGACCAATAGGAAGCTCTTCGTAAAGCGAAGGCTCGTGTTGGATAGTTCGTAGCACCTGCTAGGCACTAAGGTAGGCTACGGCTTACCTTGTGGTTAGACTCCAATTAGTGATACATATGTAGAAGTATTTATTGATGGGGAATGCATGATAGGCCTTCGGGCATGGCGTGGAGATGACATCCAATTAGGTTTGTTCTGTCAGCTGTTATGTGGGCTTGTCGCCATATTTGCTATAATTGTGATTTTGTTGGCATTTATCTCTCTCTTGTCTTCTCACTTATCATCTGAAAAAGGAAAGATCATGAAAAGGGCTTGAATTTGTGTTGTGTACTTCATGGAAAGTAATGGTTGTGATTTTGATATGATTAATATCGATGTTGAAATCATGCATGGCATACATTCTTATTCATATGATGATTTGATATGAACCGTGCTGGATATGATGATAAGTGAGAGAGTGTAGCCTTCGAGGTGTCTGCCAGAGAGCGTAAAAGAGAGATGAGAGTCCGTGATCCAAGGTTGTTGCCGGAGCAGAATGTGTGCTTGATGCCCGAGGTGCCTTGCCAGGATGAGGTGTACATGGACTTCTTGGGTCCTCTATGGGTCATGGCTATAGGGCTTTGCCCTTAGCATGTGTATACGGTACAGAAAAATTGGCCAGTGCATTGCATAGCATTGCATCACATATGCATTCATTCATTTGCATTGACTGATTTTGTGCCTTGACAGATATGTGCATTTCGATTGATCTTATACTTCAACTGATCTTATTCATAGTCTGACTTTACACTGAGACCGTTCATGGAGTGTGCTTGATTGATTATCTGCATACTTGTTAATTTTTGTTTTTTATATGTGTGGACAAATTATTGTCAGCCTATGATGCTTACCAGTACTAGTGTTGTACTAATACTACCTTACTGTACTCTTTTTTTGAGTCAGATTTTGTTACTGCATCCTCGTCACAGCCTCGCGAGTGATCCCAAGGCTTATCTACTAGAGTCTTTAGGGTGAGCCCTGCCAGATCCTCAGCCCGGAGCCTCATTCTCTCTATTATATGTCATTTGCACTCTTCTGAGATAGTATTGCTAGGATTGGGACTTTAGTATTCCATTTCAGACTTGCATTTATTTAGTAGCTCTTGTACTATAGTTCAAACAAGATTCATGGGGTGTATGTTTTCGTATTTCCGAAATTTTACTTAGTATTTATATATCGAGACTGCTTATGTTTTATCTTAATCTTTCGCCTATTTATTTAAAATAAGGGAAGGGGTCACTCACCAGGGGGGATAGTGTGGTGCCCGCTCGACCCACGAGTTGGGTCTTGACAAAGTTGGTATCAGAGCCCTAGGTTACTGATCTCACAAGTACAAGAGCATGTCTTGTGGAGTCTTGCGGATCGGTACTGAGCACCGTACTTATCTACGAGAGTGTTAGAACCCGTATTTTTGTACATTGGAACAATCCGGACTAATTATGATAAGTTAAGGACAAAACTGTTCCGGGATGCAAGGTCGGGATTTTTGACCTTCGATTTTATTTTGAGATATAAGTTGTTCATGAATTTGTTGGTATGAAATAATTAGGAAAATTTGGGACCAAAAGTGATAAAATTGAAGTTGAAAATCATCCACAAATTCCATGTGTAGCCGTGTAATGTGGAGTGGCCCACACCATTTTTGTGTCATCTTTTAAGTGATCCAACACATTAATGTGGGCCAAGGGAATTGTACACTTCATTTAAGGGATTAAAAGATGACCACTAGTCATTCCATTCATTCTTACACTTAGAAAAAAATTGGAGATTGAAGAACACCACAAGGGGCTGTTCTCGGCCAAGAAAAAAAAACCAACTTCCATTTCTTGTCCTTCTAAAATTATTCCATTGATGTAAACCCATTATTTTGAGGTCCCTAAGTAGCGTGGAAGCATCGTTGGAGCGATCAATCCATTATTTTTCATCTTTTGGAAACCCTAGGCTATTGGAAAGTTGAAGAAGAAAGGTAAGAATTCATTATGTTTTATGTATTGTGAAGGTTGTATGCTTGTTGTAGTATGTTAAATTGGATGAATATCATGAAAAATATTATGTTGGATATGAGTTGTGTGTAAGGGGTGCCATCCGTGCAAGTGGGTGTGTGTTGTGTTATGTTGAAACTATGAATTAAAGCTTAGTTAGCATTGTTATGATCATTGTAGGGTGAAGAATGAATAAAAATCATCTTTGTATGTTGGTGGGAGGTTATGGCCGAATGTAGGCCATTATTGTAGCGAGAATTGAATTAACGTCGCTTAATGTAGGCCGTTTGCTTCCTTGGTATTCTTGTGCTAATATGGCATAACATTGATCCTTATATCCTTGGAATTCATAAGTTGCAAAGGTTATGTGAAAGCTGATTTTTTTTGGAAATAATCTATTCTTTAACGATTCTAAAACTACAAACGCCCATAACTTTCTCAGAAAAGCTCGGATTGCTTTGAAATTTTCGTAGGAGTTTGTATGATATAGAATGAGTATGTTTTTCATGGCGGACCCGGCTCGGGTCTATACCCGTACCGTGGGTCCCGCAACGCCCTTTTATGTAATCTCGATAACTTTTAAAAGGAAACGTTGTAATTATTATTCGATTTCAAATATGACTACTTTACTTATCTTTTGGATTATGACAATGATTTTATGCATATGATTTTTATACGTAACTATGATTTCAAAAATTTTATTTGATGCGTTCCGAGTGACGTTCGGAGGAAAACTTGATGTGACTATTATCCCGATTTCAAGTACGGTCGGCCACTTGTCTTTTGAGTTTATAATAATGATTAGATAACATATGATGACCATAGATTTCACGGGCGGGCCCGATTGGGTTGACGCTCGTCCGCGGGTCCCGCGACTTTTCTATGTTTGATTCCAACGACCCGTTTTTTAAAGAACTTCATGTGGCTATGATTTCAACCCCGAGCATGATTACTTAAGCGTTGTCGAGCTTGAAATGAAGATTTCTATGCATATGATTTTGGTACGTAACCATGGGTTCCGAAGTACGATATGATATGTGATGATAGGATGATATGATGATTCTATACACCGAGACCCTCACTAGAGGGCGGGACACGCTATGTATATGATGATATGATGATGACATGATTCTATACACCGAGACCCTCACTAGAGGGCGGGACACGCTATACACCGAGTCCCTCACTAGAGGGCCGGGACACGCTATATGTATGTATATATGGGATGATGATACGATCTTACTTACCGAGTCTCTCGCTAGAGGCCGGACACGCTATATGTATACGCGTGTGGTAATGATTGTCTGATTGGTATATGATATGAAAATGTATGAATTATGTTATGAAGGTAAGTTTTGTGGTTTCTGGTTACTGCATCCATGGCTCCTACTCCTTATTTAAAGTACGACTTTACCTATTGTATTTCCTGCTTTACAAGCTCAGTACATATTCCGTACTGACCCCCTCTCTTCGGGGGGCTGCGTTTCATGCCCGCAGGTACAGACTTGACGGCTTAGTGATCCACCGGTTTAGACACCCTCTTCTATTTGAAGTGCTCCCCTCATTCCGGAGCCTACTTTTGGTATATATTCGTTCGTTGCATTGTACATATTTGTTCGGGGCACGCGGGGCCCCGTCCCGTCATATGATTCTGTACGTACATTTAGAGGTCTGTGGACACGTTTGTGAAGTTAACGCCTACTTCGGCACGATTGTGTTTGTATATGTTGTGTTTGGGCGATTCCGTTCGCCGCGGTAGCCTGTCCCGCATATGTATATATGTTATTTTGTTGGCCCCGTGTGGCCTTTGTTGGTATTTTACGCGTGCGGGGGTTATTTTGGATAGTCCGTAAAACAAAGGAAACTCCTGTAGAAATTTTTCGGGAAATTATATACATTTGAAACACGGCCTTGTCGGTTTCGTTATATACCCGGACGTGTTTGATATAATACGAGGCGTTGTTTGATAATTGTGTCCGTATAAGCCATCCGTGTGTGGCCCCGTTTGATAGGTGTGTTTGGGTGCCCGGACGGCACCTAGTCACGGCCTACGGGCTTGGGTCGTGACAGAAGTGGTATCAGAGCGGTTTGTCCTCGGAGTGTCCACAGATCGTGTCTAGTAAAGTCTTGTTTATCGGTGTGTTGTGCACCACATCTATAAACGGGAGGCTACAGGCATTTAGGATGTTATCTTTCTTTCGATCTTAGATCGTGCGTTGTAGCCGTGTTAGCCGGATGTGACTCTTTTTACGAAATGTTCGTTACATTTCATGCCTCCGAGAAGGCCACGCCTGGCAGGCAAATACGCAGTGCCGGCGAGACCGGCCCGAGCTCCGGTGACTACTAGGCTCGAGCCCGTGAGCCGGATGTTGTACCTCGACAGCTAGTTCTCTACGCCGCCGAAAGATCGGAGGGATCGGGAGCGGGGCCGGCAAGAAGGGCGGCTCCACCGCCGGCTCCGGGCACCAGACCCCCCGGCCCCCGGGGGGGAGAATAAAAAGGGATTTTTGTTACACAAGGGGGGGCCCCCGGGCAGAGATCGGGGGACGCGCGAGCCGGGGCCCCTGACCCGACCCGGGCCCCGTTTTTTTGGGGTCCAACCCCGCGGGGACCCATGAGTTCTCCGACGATGCCCGGCCCCCGCTTTTGATTAGGCAGGGGCGAAGGGGGGGCGAGAGGGCCAACGGGCACGTGGGGGCCCAACCGAAAATGGAGCTCCGGGGGGGGCCCCCCCACCCCGGGGCGGAAAACTTTTCTGGCCCATTTTCCCCCCTCGGGGGGGCGAGGGGGTGACCGACCCGGGGCCAAGCGGCCGGGGAAAAAAGGGTTTGATTCAGGCCGGATGGGCCCGCAAATAGCTAGAGACCGACGGATGCCGAAATTTTGGGGGGGGCGGACGTTTTCGGGATAGCGCTTTGTTGCGCCGTCCTTTGGATATCGCCGACGTGCGGCACGCCAGAACGCCGGAAGCGGGGACGCCGAGCGCCCGGCACTGATAGAGTTGATGACGAGGGGTCAGCCAAGAGGGCCGGTCAACACGGGCATTCGGGGGGATTTTCGAGCGACCGGCCTCAGCAGCAGCGAGCGAATGTACTCCCCGGCCATCGCGAGCACACACTCACCCGATTCCGCGATAGGAGGCGGGGAGTGCGGAGGTTGTTCGAGGGCTGGTCGAGCTGCAGGGCTACGAGTTTGCGGGTCGGACGGAGGCTCGGCCGACGAGGCCGTTCATGCCTGGTTGTCCTCGGTCACGGCGGCGCCATCCGGGAGTGCCGTTCGCTACGGGTGCTTGTTTTCTTGCGACCGTCGGCGTATCACGAGGGAGTGTCCGTGTGCCGGTCCGTGTGGTGCGGCGCTCTGACCACCGGGTCGGTTGCCGGTTCATCCTCTTCGTAGCTGCTGCGCCCTACGGGGCAGGGTATGCCGGCACCAGCAGGTCGTGGTGGAGGCCGTGGCAGAGCCTCTAGTTTTAGCGGTCCTTCGAACCGCCTATATGCTTTGGCCGATAGACAGAGCAAGGAGCGTCACCGATACGCGGCTACGGTATATGAATCCTTACTAAGACGTATGTTGTTATGTATGTATATTGTCGTATGATTGATATTAATAGCCGTAAGTAAATTTCGAGGACCGATAATCGAGTATTCATAAACTAAGACGATTAAGTTATGTTTACCATTATAGTGAATGCGGAAGTCGAGGACGGAAGGTAATCGTATTCGTAAGTGAAAAGGTGAACGCGGGGATCGAGAAGGGTAAAACGGTAATTGTATTATGAGAACGTTTTGAAAAGCATAAGACTTCAATTTACTCCGGATGGTGTCTTGAAGGTCATGCTGGTGACTCGAACGCTAGCGAACTAATATTAAAGCACCGTATTTCATCGAATTTCGAGGTTAAGTGTGCTAGAATGAGAGAAATATTGGGATGGGTGACCCCACGGAAGTTTCGAAAATCTCACAAATTCAAACGAAAGAGGCAATGAGAATATAGAATAATCCAAAGGAAGTTAGAGTGTGCGGAGTGGGTCGAAATCTTAAGTGGTCCCGTAGAACGAGGCAGACAGACCGGTAAAGAGAAGAAGATGTACACGATTTTGGAATTGGGGTGAGTTCGAACAGTGTTTGGAGATATTTTGTAAGTGAGCCAATAGCGACTATATGTCTGTGTATGTGTGTAATGTCTCATACCTGGTTTTATTAGCAGATATGTGTATTCCGGCAACCAACGTGGCGGTATAGGGAAGGCATCAATTGGGCAGAGTAACGAAGCTCGAGTGACCAACAGTGTATAAATGGCACAAATATTATAAGGCAAGCTAATGTTGTGGCTATTACAAGCCAAGTTTGGGCAATTCGAATGCAATGATATGTGGAAGAGGGAAGAAAGTGAGTAGATGGAAGGTCAGGGAATCGGAACGTCAGGATCAAAGTACCGTTTACTTGGAATGGGAAATGTGGACTAAGGCAAATGATCGTAATGATATAAGCACACCCCTAAAGGGGGGAAGGGATAACAGATGAAAAAAGTATCCTCACTTATTTTCAGAGCCTACAGGTAATCCAAATTCTTTACTTGACTATGTTGTTTGATAAATTGTTTGATAAATGAATGTATTGTTGTGATAGTTGAAAAGGAAACTCCCCCAAATGGTTTGTATGACCCGTAAGGTTAATCTAACATTCGAGGACGAATGTTCTTAAGGGGGGGAGGATGTTAGAACCCGTATTTTTGTACATTGGAACAATCCGGACTAATTATGATAAGTTAAGGACAAAACTGTTCCGGGATGCAAGGTCGGGATTTTTGACCTTCGATTTTATTTTGAGATATAAGTTGTTCATGAATTTGTTGGTATGAAATAATTAGGAAAATTTGGGACCAAAAGTGATAACATTGGAAGTTGAAAATCATCCACAAATTCCATGTGTAGCCGTGTAATGTGGAGTGGCCCACACCATTTTTGTGTCATCTTTTAAGTGATCCAACACATTAATGTGGGCCAAGGGAATTGTACACTTCATTTAAGGGATTAAAAGATGACCACTAGTCATTCCATTCATTCTTACACTTAGAAAAAAATTGGAGATTGAAGAACACCACAAGGGGCTGTTCTCGGCCAAGAAAAAAAAAAACCAACTTCCATTTCTTGTCCTTCTAAAATTATTCCATTGATGTAAACCCATTATTTTGAGGGCCCTAAGTAGTGTGGAAGCATCGTTGGAGCGATCAATCCATTAGTTTTCATCTTTTGGAAACCCTAGGCTATTGGAAAGTTGAAGAAGAAAGGTAAGAATTCATTATGTTTTATGTATTGTGAAGGTTGTATGCTTGTTGTAGTATGTTAAATTTGATGAATATCATGAAAAATATTATGTTGGATATGAGTTGTGTGTAAGGGGTGCCATCCGTGCAAGTGGGTGTGTGTTGTGTTGTGTTGAAACTATGAATTAAAGCTTAGTTAGCATTGTTATGATCATTGTAGGGTGAAGAATGAATAAAAATCATCTTTGTATGTTGGTGGGAGGTTATGGCCGAATGTAGGCCATTATTGTAGGCGAGAATTGAATTAACGTCGCTTAATGTTTTAGTCGTCGTCGCTATGAATTCTATGTTGGAAATGAATGTTTAGTGACTCAAAATGATATTGTGATTGTTGCGGACTGATTTGGAGATTTTTGTACATTTAATGTAAATTGTATATTGATGATAATAGCATTGTTGGAATGTGAATTGTGGATACAATTCATGATTTGAAAATGAGGAATGGTTTAAGTGAGGCTCTCCGGTTTGGGGCTGTTTTCGGCTGAATTGGAGAAAAATTTGGGTTGTTGAAATGTTGTATGAATTGCTTAGAATGTCTTTAAATATTGTTGGTATGGGTTCGGGTTAGTATGTGAATGTATAAGCGTCGATCTTGGCTTGAAGGTAAGCCGTTGAATCGAATTCATGAATGTTGTCGAATGATGGAAAATAGAGCTATTATTGTTGTTTTGCCTTTCGGATTGGTTGTTGATGTTGCTAGGTTGGTTATTGATGTTGTTGTTGATTGATTTGGCCGAGTTAAATTCTCGGGGTAGCCTATTCTGAAATGCTTAATTTCGTAGAATTAGGGGCGAATTTGGAATTTAATGCCAAAAAGTCTTTAGCTAATGTTTGGCATTTTATGACATGTTTGTAGACATTGGGCAGCCCGAATCGTAGGTTGGATTTGGCTTGAGTTCGGATTATATTGGAGAGCATTTGAGGTATGTAAAGTAACCTTTTCTTTTGGCATGCCTTAGTTAAAATAGGCTATGATACGAGCCTCAAGGAAACTCTATTCTCGCAATCCGAGCTTGTCTATGATTCGCATTTGCTTCCTTGGTATTCTTGTGCTAATATGGCATAACATTGATCCTTATATCCTTGGAATTCATAAGTTGCAAAGGTTATGTGAAAGCTGATTTTTTTTGGAAAGAATCTATTCTTTAACTATTCTAAAACTACAAACGCCCATAACTTTCTCAAAAAGCTCGATTCCTTTGAAATTTTCGTAGGAGTTTGTATGATATAGAATGAGTATGTTTTTTCATAGGCGGACCCGACTCGGGTCTATACCCGTCTCATCCCGCGACGCCCTTTTTTTGTAATCTCGATAACTTTTAAAAGGAAACGTTGTAATTATTATTCCGATTTCAAATATGACTACTTTACTTATCTTTTGGATTATGACAATGATTTTATGCATATGATTTTTATACGTAACTATGATTTCAAAAATTTTATTTGATGCGATTCCGAGTGACGTTCGGAGAAAACTTGATGTGACTATTATCCCGATTTCAAGTACGGTCGCATTACTTGTCTTTTGAGTTTATAATAATGATTAGATAACATATGATGACCATAGATTTCACGGGCGGGCCCGGATTGGGTTGACGCTCGTCCGTGGGTCCCGCGACTTTTCTATGTTTGATTCCAACGACTTTGTTTTAAAAGAACTTCATGTGGCTATGATTTCAACCCCCGAGCATGATTACTTAAGCGTTGTCGAGCTTGAAATGAAGATTTCTATGCATATGATTTTGGTACGTAACCATGGGTTCCAAGTACGATATGATATGTGATGATAGGATGATATGATGATTCTATACACCGAGACCCTCACTAGAGGGCGGGACACGTATGTATATGATGATATGATGATGACATGATTCTATACCGAGACCCTCGCTAGAGGGCCGGACACGCTATCACCGAGTCCCTCCTAGAAGGCGGGACACGCTATATGTATACGCGTATGTGCGAATGATTGTCGATTGGTATATGATATGAACATGTATGAATTATGTTATGAAGGTAAGTTTTGTGGTTTTAAGTTCTTTGTATCCATGGCTCCTACTCATTATTTAAAAGTACGACTCTACCCTATTGTATTTCTGCTTTACATGCTCGATGCGTATACATATGCGTGACCCCTCTCTTCGGGGTCATGCGTTTCAATGCCCGCGGAGTACGACGCACAACTTGGTGATCCACCCAAGTTTAGGACACCCTCTCCTTATTTGAAGTGCTCCTCATTCCGGAGCCTACTTTTGGTATATATTTGTTCGTTGCATTGTACATATTTGTTCAGGGGTACGGCGGGGCCCTGTCCCATCATATGATTCTGTCTGTCTGTTTAGAGGTCTGTGGACACGTTTGTGGGTTGCGCCTACTTCGGCACAGTTGTGTTTGGGTGATTCCATTCGCCGCGGTAGCCTTGTCGGCCCGCATATGTATATATGTTGTTTTGTTGGCCCTGTGTGGCCTTTGTTGGTATTTTCTGCGTGCAGGGTTATTTTGGATAGTCCGTAAAACAAAAACTCTCGCGAAATTTTTACGGAAATTATATAAATTTGAAACACAGCCTTGTCGGTTTCTGTTATATACCTGGATGTGTTTGATATAATCTGAGGCAATTTTTGATAATTGTGTCTGTATAAGCCATCTGTGTGTGGCCCCGTTTAATAAGTGTGTTTGGGTGCCCAGATCGGGCACTAGTCACGGCCTACGGGCTTGGGTCGTGACAGAGAGGCTATAGGACATTTAAGAAATTTCTAATTTTTTCATTTCTTTCATGCTACTTTATTCAAATTGGTATCTAGAATGTTCAAATTGGTATCTGACTTCATTTCTAGTCTCTCACAGATGGTGAGGATCATGTGACTATTGCGAGGGATGAGGTGTCCCAGCGCACTGCTCGGACTAGAGCACAAGGTAGAGTCGAGCGAGAGGTATTGGCAGAGGCAGAGGCTGGGGTGCAGCTGTTACACCTCAGAATTTCGTGTTGTTGCGTGGTAAATTGACTAACACAAGTTAAGGTGTTTATGGTGTCCCTACAAGTAAGAAGGGATACTTAATAATTCTAATTAAGATTCCAAAGACATTTAAGGAAAGAGAAGAAAGCTTGTTGGAGAAAGTTAAGGTAGAGAGTGTCTTACCCCGTGCACGAATGTGCCAGCAGGTATTCCTAGTAATTTACAAGATTATAAGTTGAATGAATCGAATCGACAAAATTTGAACTGAATCAAGAAAATTCTGCAGACACCAATCACTGTCGACGGGCCATCGACATGTCGACGGACCGTCGATATGCGCCGTCCCTGTGTTTCTGCAATCAGACATTTGCAGGCGAGAGTCGACGGAGCAAGTCGACGGACAGTCGACATGTCGACGGGACTGTCGACCAGGCCGTCGAACCGCCCCTCTGGAATTTTTTGGTTTCAGCTATAAATAGACGACCGTTGTCCATAATTTCAGATTTCACTTTCTCTCTAAGTCTTGGAAGCTCTAGAATATTCCTCACATCATATCATCACAAATCCAAGAGGAATCAAGGATTAAACACCAAGAATTAGTAAAATCAAGTGTGTGGATGCTCACTAGGGTTTGTGGAGATCAAGAAGTTCTTTTATATTGAAGTGGGGTTTTTCTCCAAGTGAAGTATTGTCACCCAAAGTCCATTCCTACATCATCAAATGTGAGTTTTATATTCAATTCATGTTATTAAGAACATTGAGTGGTTGAAAGGCTTGGATTATGGAAGGAAGAAGAGTATGGAGTGCAAATAGGGAAATAGTGATATTCTTGAATAATAACTTGACTTGAACTATAGTTCTTGACATGTTATGAGTACAATCTTGTGGGGAATAATACAAATGATGTTAAAGGAGTATTATATGAGAATGAATAGGGTGTTGTTTTATAGTTATGGTTATGGTTGACTTTGAAGGTGGATTTGAGAAGTAAACATTGTTTAACTTGAAGAATCTATTGATTATGATATTATGGATGTCCTTATTGATGTTTGGAAGTTGTCTTATTTTATGGAAGAAGTTGTCGAAACAAAGGAAATGTCGCTAAATTGTCCTTAACTCTTAGTTGTTTTAGCTTAAGCTTAAGCATGTTTCCGGTTGTCTAATCCAAGCAAAAATTCTCTTGAAGGTAGAATCGCGAGCTTGAAAGACAAACAATTATACGATAGAGTTAAAGAGATATAAAGGTATGTGAGGCTAGTCCCCTTCTTTCAAAGGCATGACTTCTATATTATGATTTCTTTTCTATATTCTCATGACCTTCTTACATTCCAAAAGATGAGAATTAAAGATCCTTAAGAGCTTCTTATGAGATATGTTCTATGATAGTGATGATGATAATGAGGCTTACATGAGCTTGATAATCCTATGTTTATGATTTCATTGATGTTATTCCTTGTTGTTGCCTCACCTCATGATATTAGTTCTTTCAAGGCGAGGCATAGCACTGATGATTGTTCCATAACATAATCGGAGGTTCCCCACTTTACGTTACTCCGATAGAGTTATAGCTTTTACTTGAGCTCTTATGCATGCTTCATGTTAAGTATATGATGATGATCACACCGTGCCTATACGGCCGGGCAGCACCACTATGGTGAGCATAGTGGGCGGCTTATAGATGATTACACCGTGTCTATGTGGGACGGGCAGCACCACTAGTGGGCGGCGTGAGATAATCAACCCGGACACGGGCTAATGATGTTATTGATTCAGATAGATTATGTATGTATGTGTGACATGTTTTAAAGGTAAAAGTAAGCATGCATGATTCGGCCTCAAGAGGCAAGCCGTTACAGTTACCTTTTCTTCTTATGCTTTCTATATTTTCTTACTATGTTATCATACATGCCTTACATACTCAGTACATTGTTCGTACTGGCGTCCTTTTCTTTTATGGATGCTGTGTTCATGCCCACAGGTAGACAGGGAGACGGCGCAGACGCTTAAGATCTTACTCAGCAGATTGTGGGAGCACTCCACCACTCCGGAGACGCCATTCCTTGGTATATTCTTTTGTGTACATAGCGGGGCATGGAGGGTTCCTGTCCCGACCTTATGTTTTAGTACTTCAGTTAGAGGCTCGTAGATGCTTTTATGTGGGTTGTAGATGTTATGAGACTTTTTCATTGTATATTTTGTACATCATTTTTGTAGCCTTATGGGCCTATGCTTATATATGTTTTGGGAGATATCTGGAGATTGTTTCATGATAAGTTGTGTTGAGAATGATATATGCCCAGGTTGAGTATGATAGTCAGCATGAAAAGCGGTGCTCGGTAGTCAGCTCTGGGTACCCATCATGGCCCCTAGCTGGGTCGTGAAAAAAGTGGTATCAAAGCAGTTCTGTCCTAGGGTGTGTCTACGAGCTGTGTCCAGTAGAGTCTTGTTTATGGGCGTGTCCGGTAAATGAGAGGTCTTTAGTTTATGGGAGTGAAGCGCGCCACGCTTATAAACGAGAGGCTGCGGGGCATTTACGAATGATGACCATCTTCCTTCTTCATAGATCGTGCGAATGATCTATGTTATAAGATTTCCTTTCTCCCTAATTGTGCGTTATGATTTCGGCATGCGGTAGAGAAAAGCAACGACGCCCGAAGGGAAAAAAGCCGCGATAGGAAGGCGGGTTGAACAGGAGCCACCGGTACATATAGAGGAGGGTGAGTCCCATAATGAGGCTCTATCTCATATCTCTCACACTCTTCCTGTTTTAGAGGAGCATGAAGGGGCTTCAACTCCAGCTCCGATGCTTCCGGTTCCTCCGCGTTGCTTCGGGCCGAGATGATTGACCTATCCTATTCGGCTATTGACTCGGCTAGTTGCGCACCGGGCCTAGCGAGGTATGGGTCCGGTGACAAGAGCCACTAGCACTGAGCACGAGATTTTATGAGTTTGAACCCGTCGAATTTTCGGGTCAAAGCCGGATGAAGACCGCAGGTTTGTAGACGAGATGTTTAGGATGTTGAGGATTATACATGCTTCCGATACTGAATCAGTGGAGTTAGCGTCCTATAGATTGCGGGATGTCGCCGTTCTATGGTATAATAATTGGATATCATCGAGGAGGGAGAATGCACCTCTCCCCGCTTTGGCAGGAATTTATAGATGGTTTCCTTCGTCATGATTTGCTACCCGAGGTTCGAAGGGCCCAAGATGACAGGTTTCTAAATCTAAAGCAAGAAAATATGAGTGCTCGGGAGTATAGTCTCCATTTTAACTCGTTGGCTAGATATGCTCGCACTATGGTAGTCGATATGGGAGACAGAGGACATAGATTTGTGATTGGCTTAGGGCCACATTTGTTCAAAGATTGCTTGATAGCTTCATTGTAGGAGGGGATGGACATCTCCTGTATTCATGCTCACGCTCAAAATTTAGAAGAGCAACAGCAGCCGTAAAGGGGTGAGCGTGATATGGACAGAGGGCATAGCAAGAGGGCTAGAATTGCCGTTGCTAGCAGTGAGTATAGAGAGGGTCAGCAGCAACAGTACTCTAGATATTCAGGCCAGTCCGCAGCTAGTGCACTACCTTGATTCACGGGCAGGAGATTTGATCGCCCCATTTATTCTGGTCCGAGTCAGAGTTTGAGGGTCTCTGGTCCTCAATTAGGAGGTGATTCTAGTCAAAGGAGACCAGCGATACCGCGATGCAGCTAGTGCGATAGACTACAGTCGGTTCAGTGTCACTGAGGATCAGACGCTTGTGATGCCTGTGGTCAAGTTGAGCATATGTTGTGTGATTTCCCGTCGATGGGTGGTAGAGTTGGTGCTCAGCCTACGGGATCGATGCAGCGATGTTCTTCCTCGTACGTGCGCCACAGGGCGACTCCCGAGCCAACGAGGTCATGGCGGGGGCGAGAGGGTTGCGTCTAGTTCGAGTGGCCCTCGAGGATCTTTTGCCGGACGCCAGGATCTTGAGTCCTCCACTGATGTGGTTACAAGTATATTGACCATATTCTCTTATGATGTCTATGCATTGATTGATCCAGGTTCTACCTTGTCTTATATCACTCCTTATATTGCTGGTCGTATTGGGGTGAAACCCGAGCCAATTAAACCTTTAGAGGTACCTACTCCGGTTGGTGATCCAGTAATATCTAGACAAGTATAGAAAAATTGTGTAGTTGTGGTATGTGATCGTCCGGCTACAGCTGATTCGATTGAACTAGAAATGTTGGATTTTGATGTGATTATAGGCATGGATTGGTTGGTATCTTGTTATGCTAATGTGGATTGTAGAGCGAAAATAGTTTGATTCTAATTTCCGGGGGAACCAATGCTTGAATGGAAGGGTAACACAGCATCCCCTAGAGGTAGGTTTATTTCCTACCTTAAGGCAAGGAAGATGATCGCTAAAGGCTATATTTATCATTTAGTCCGGGTTTATGACACCGAAGCAAAGCCGCCAACTTTTTAATCCGTCCCGGTAGTAAATGAGTTTCCGGATGTATTTCCAGATGAACTTCCAGGTCTTCCACCAGAACGAGAAATTGATTTTACCATTGATGTGCTGCCGGACACCGAGCCTATATCTATACCTCCTTACAGAATGGCTCTTGCAGAACTGAAAGAGCTAAAGGCACAATTGAAAGAGCTAAAGGCACAATTGAAAGATTTACTCGCGAAGGGATTTATTACGCCTAGTTCATCACCATAGGGAGCACCTATCTTGTTTGTAAGAAAGAAAGATGGTTCCTAGCGAATGTGCATTGACTATAGGCTGTTGAACAAGGTGACAATTAAGAATAAATATCCACTACCGAGAATTGATGATTTATTTGATCAATTACAGGGTGCCAAGTGGTTTTCCAAGATTGATCTGAGGTCGGGGTATCATCAAGTGAGAGTTAGAGAAGAAGATATTCCGAAAGCGGCTTTTAGAACCAGATATGGCCACTATGAATTTTGGATTATGTCGTTTGGCTTAACTAACACTCCAGCAGTGTTTATGAACTTGATGAACAATGTATTCAGGCCTTTTCTTGATCTATTTGTGATCATATTCATTGATGACATACTGGTTTACTCTCAATCCGAAACAGAGCATGCAGATCATTTACGTATTGTCCTTGGAATTCTTCGGACTCGTGAGTTATATGCCAAATTTTCAAAATGTGAGTTTTGGTTGAATTTTGTAACTTTTCTGGGCCATATTATCTCAGCTGATGGCATTCAGGTTGATACTCAGAAGATCGAAGCTGTGAAGACGTAGCCAAGACCTATAACACCTATGGAGGTCCATAGTTTTATGGGTTTAGCAGGCTATTATAGAAGATTTGTGGAAGGGTTTTCTTGCATTTCAGCACCATTGAAAAGTTAACATAAAAATCAACAAAATTCAATGGACTGATACTTGTGAACGCAGTTTCCAGGAATTGAAAGATAGACTGACTTCAGCCCCAATCCTGACGCTTCCTGAAGGATCAAAAGCTTATGTTGTGTATTGTGATGCCTCCGATATTGGATTGGGCTGTGTATTGATGCAGCACGGTAAGGTCATTGCCTATGCTTCCAGGCAGTTGAGGAAACATGAGAAGAATTACCCGACCCATGATCTTGAATTAGCTACGGTTATTCATGCTTTGAAGATATGGAGACATTATTTGTAGGTATT